>NC_079168.1:28178642-28226142 GCF_947568905.1 Ostrea edulis
ATTTAACCAAAACTTGTGAGCAGTCCACCCAGACAGCCATACTTGATATAATCTCAGCGAGATTCGTCGAGGCTGGATATTTGGACTGACGCCTCTTCGGAAGAGGCGTCAGTCCAAATATCCAGCCTCGACGAATCTCGCTGAGATTATACTTGATACAGAACTTTGTCAATTACTACAGGACGTTTCTTCAATTTTGAAAGAAAATGATCGCTACCAAGATTTGAATTTCGAGGAAAAAAATTATAATCCAGCATCCCGAAAAGAAAAAAAAAAAAGGCAAATCCCGAATCCTAATAAGGTTAATCCCGAATTCCCGCTGAAAAAAAAAAAGCCAATCCCGGAGTCCCGAAAAAAGGTCCTTCCGTCCCTCTACTTATAGAAAAGAGGGGAAAATCAAAAATGACAGTTAAAAATAGGAGATGTGTACAAACAACAATGTTTAATTAATGCGACTCAAAAGTTCACGTTACTATCATCTTTTATTTCCGTTACTATCATCTTTGTTTTTACTTTCGTTATACTATCATCCTCGCTGTTAACGACGAATTTTCTGTTCATATGAGCCGTATAAAAGATAAAATAACACCTGATCGTAATTGTTGCTAGTGTATGATATTTCTTACCTAATATCATTCGCAAATAAACAATACAAATAGATATAATAAGTAAACGTGGTCTTACCGGAATTTCCTTCCGCCATCTTGGGATGATAGTAACGATCGCTACTATCATCAGTTTAATACCAGTGATATGAGTGAAATATTCTCGAGAGCAGTCTGATTAAAACCAAACCGATATATACCGACAATCGCTGTACATAGCGTTTGTCCGTATATATCTAGCGAAGTGAGAGGAAACTGTCCCGAGAGGGACGTTAAACAATATTCAATCAATCAACATGCAGTCACTTGGCTCAAAGTGTTGTGGATCTCAGCACTTCTTTACAAAAAAATGTAGCGCTAAATATGCGCGCAGCAATTTAATTAAAGATCTTTTCAAATAATTAATGATATCTTCAATTCTGAATTATTGCGCGCATTAATTGAATTGATGATAGCATTAATTCTTCAGCTGAATTGATGCTCGCTTTAATTGGAATTAATGATCTCTTCAAATGAATTAATGATATCAACAATTGAATTGATGCGCGCTACAATTCAATTGAAGAGAGCAATAATTGATATAATGCGCGCATTAAATCAATGGATGAGAGCAATACTTGAATTGATGCGCGCATTAATTCATTTGATGAGAGCAATAATTGATTTAATGCGCGCATTAATTCAATTATTGCTCTCTTCAATTGAATTAGTTATATCTTTTAATTCATTTGAAGAGAGCAATAATTCTTTTAGAGAGAGCAACTATATAATTAAAGATATCTTCAATTCAACATATCCACAATATTGAATTAATGATATTTTTAATTGAATTGTTGCTCTCTTTAAAAGAATTGATGCGCGCATTAATTCCTTATACAAAAGCATTGTAAATGATTTAAAGATATCTTCAATTGAATTAAAGAGATCATAAAATTATTTATACCAAGCTCTAAATTAATTATTGCGAGCAATATTTCTACTAAATTGATGCTCTCATCAAATGAATTGAAGAGAGCAATAATTGAATTAATGCGCACATCAAATCTATTATTGCTCTCATTAATTCAATTGATACTCTCATCAATTGAATTGAAGAGAGCAATAATTGAATTAATGCGCGCATTGATGCGCGCATTCATTCAATTGATGAGAGCAGTAATTGAATTGAAGCGCGCATTAATTCATTTGATGAGAGCAATAATTGATTTAAAGCGCGCATTAATTCAATTAAAAAGAGCAATAATTGAATTGATGATATCTTCAAATAATTGAAGATATCTTCAATTATTTGAGTTTATGTTAATTTGGCGCTCCATAATCCTGTTCCACAAAAGCCTTAATATACGAGAAACTAATATGGCGTCCGACCCTGTGTCATTGTCACATTTTCTCCGTCTTTAGAGGGATGAAGCAGGCCATATAGCAAAATGAGGAACTCCAGCATCTTTTTATGCCCCCCTTCAAAAAAGAGGGGCATATTGGTTTGCACCTGTCGGTCGGTCGGTAGACCACATGTTGTCCGCTCAATATCTTGAGAACCATTCACTTGATGATAATGATATTTCATATGTGGGTTGGTTATGAGTAGAAGAGGACCCCTATTGTTTTTCAGGTCAAAAGTCAAGGGTCAATCTACTCTGGACATAGGAATATAATGTCCGCTCAATATCTTGAGAACCCTTTGCTTGAAAAACATCAAACTTAGTACACTGGTACATCCTAAATAGTAGATGACCCCTATTGATTTTGAGGTTATATGGTCAAGGGTCAAACTGGGCATAGGGATATACTGACCATTCAATGTCTAGAGAACCCTTTGCTTGACAGACATCAAACTTGGTACACCAGGACATCTTCAGAAGAATATGACCCCTATTGATTTTGAGGTCACATTGTCAAAGGTCAAACTGGACATAGGAATATACTGTCCGTTCAATATCTTGAGAACCCTTTGCTTGACAGACATCAAACTTAGTACAGTGGTGTATATTCAGGAGGAGATGACTCCTATTGATTTTGAGGTCACATGGTCAAAGGTGAAACTGGACATGGTAATATACTGTCCACTCAATATCTTGATAACTCTTTTGCTTGACAGACATCAAACTTATTACACTTGTACATCTTCAGGAGAAGATGATCCATATTGATTTTGAGGTCAAAAGTCAATTGTTGAACTGGACATAGCAATATATTGTCTCCTATATTTTAAGAATTATTTGCTTGATTGACACCAAATTTGGTACACGGGTACAGCATAAGGAGTAGATGACCCCTATTGATTTTTAGGTCACATGGTAAATTCACTCTTGACATAGGAAGATATTGTCTGCTCAATATTTTGAATTGATGATACTACTATCAATTAATTGATGTGTGTGTATAACACTTTTCAATTTTGCACCATGGGGGCATGTGTGTTTTACAAACATCTCTTGCTTTTTAATATCAACTCCAAAGTATTTGTGAATAGATAAGAGTAGTGTTTAACAAATTAATTTTTTGAATGACTGATCACTAGATATGAATATGTACTCTTTCTGTTTTAGCTCACCTGAGCTGAAAGCTCAAGTGAGCTTTTCTGATCGCCTGTTGTCCGTCTGTAAACTTTTCACATTTTCGACTTCTTCTCCAGAACCGCTGGGCCAATTTCAACCAAACTTAGCAAAAAGCATCCTTGGGTGAAGGGATTTCAAGTTTCTTCAAATGAGGGACCATGCCCCCTTCAAAAGGGAGATAATCACAAAAATTGGGTGGGGTCATTTAAAAATCTTCTCAACCACTGGACCAGAAGACTTACCCGAAAGCTTCCTGACATAGTGCAAATTCAAGTTTGTTCAAATCATGACCACCAGGGGTAGGATGGGGCCACAATAGGGGATCAAAGTTTTACATAGAAATATATAGGGAAAATCTTCTCAAGAACCACTGGGCCAGGAGAGTAGAAATTTACATGAAAGCTTCCTAACATAGTGCAGATTCAAGTTTGTTCAAATCATGAGCCCTGGGAGTAGTACTATGGGGCCACAATAGGGGGTGAAAGTTTTACATACAAGTATATAGAAAAAAAGCTTTCAAACATTTTCTTCTCAAAAACCATTGGGGCATAAAAGTTTACATTTACATGAAAGCTTCCTGACATAGTGCAGATTAAAGTTTGTAGTAATCATGTCCCCTGAGAGTAGGTTGCAACCACAATAGGAATAAAAGTTTTACATGCAAATATACATGTATAGGGAAAATCTTTAAATATGGGCCAAGGTGACTCAGGTGCACGATGTAGCCCATGGGCCTCTTGTTATTAAAGAAGCAACTGTATGATGTCAAAAAGTCTTTTCTTTTAAGATTTTTATGTAGATTTGATAGGTAAATGTTTTCATTGTAGGAGAATTCTTAAAATTGTTTTCCCTGAAGGACCACAAGAGTATTAATGTGTCCAATTAATAAACAAGCAAATCCTCATTTGGTATGTAGGAACAAATCAAACCATGACCTCTGGGATCCTTGGGGTTGAGGTAGGGTCACAATAGTGCTTTTACATTTAAAAAAACTCAAAGAACCATGATGGTGCGTTTTTATATATGTCCATTATTGACAAATCATGTTACAGCATTGTCTGTAATCCTTTGTCTGAGCCACAACTTCTATATGTTGAGTGGTAATATATTGTGGAAATGTTCCTTTCGGGAAGCTGGTGTGTTATAACCTTAATCCAAGGTCGTACCTCCAAGGTCACTGTAAATGTTAAATTTTTTTATGTACGTCTCACCATTTTTATATGCTTCCATACGATAAATTCATACTTGGTGCAAATGTTCCTTATGAGAAGGTGATGTATTCCATTTAACAGTATCTAGACCTTAATTTCTACAAGTTTAAATGGTTAGAATTTTTATTTGGTAATGCCTGCCCATTTGTTTTTTGTATGAAACATATATTATGTGTGCCTGTCTGTTATCATCCCATTATGAGAATTATAATGGGGTATTTTTTAAACATCCAACACAGATTTTGTACCTATATAGTAACTACTAGATACATAATACTAATGTATTTCTGTTGTACATCCTCAAGCAGTGTAGATTGAAGTTGTTTACACCAAAGTCCCCTGGCTCAAGATGGGGCCACTAGAGAAGGGGGTGGGGGGCAATTATTTTTCATGAGAAGATGCAGTAGCTTGGATGAGTGATGTGGCACATGGTGTTCTGGTATATATGTATTTGGTTAGCCTAACCTGTTCAGTTTCATGACAATAACAAAGCCTCAATTCTTTAGGTACTGATTCAACTTGTGTTGCTGTTGGATTCCAGCCTCTGTGTGCACTCTCCAATTAAATCTACCGGGATAAGGACGTCCACCCCCCCCCCATCCTCCACCTGTATAGAAAAATAACAGTGGAGTCACCCCCTCCCTACAGAAATATTTTTTTAAAATACAACCTCAATGTCTTGAAAAATTGAAAAAAAAATTCACTGTTCTACTGACTTTTTATTGGATTACTGTTCAGCAACACCTTGTATATTTGTATTACATTTCAAACATCATACTTTGGCACTCAAAATGATAAAAGTTAGTATCAATGCATTGTTTTGAGACAATTCTTTTGAATTTGTGCTATTCAGATCAAAATAAGCTGTGGAAATTGTACAATTCACACTTACAGCATGACTAGGGTAGATACAATGTAATAGATTTCCAATGTGTATGCATACGTTTACTCGATTATCCTAATAAACTGAAAGAAACGTGAACCTAGACTTATAATTATATTTACCTGTACATCTTGTAATTATCTGTTGACCGGTTTGTAAATCTGATTGGCATCTCAAACACGATATCTCAAATACCATGGATATGTCGAAGTGAGTTGGAAGTCCCAATTATATTTTCTCGATGCATTTTAACCTCAATCTTTTGAATTCTTGAATATCTCAAACATTGATATCTCGAATATCATGGATAAGTTGATACAAGTTGGAAGTCCCAACTACATTTTCTCGATGCATTTTCACTTCAATATCTCAAACCCTTCGATATCTTTTAAGTTTTTTCTTTCCCCATCAAGGTCCGAAGTAACAAAGTCTGACTGTATATTATGGTAAAAATTATTAGCATACATACATTTTTAAGTTGACTTGTTTTCAAGTCAAACAATACTTCACTCTGAATAAATATTTTTTATAGCAATTGTATCACAGTCATATTATGCAAACCACGAAAATCACCATTCACTCATCACTGATATGTGGAACGTTCATCAGTCAGCTTCAGTCAAAACGTAATAATTTATTGATATGTACGTGTATCCTGTTTGGCCAGATCCCTAGAGACGCATCGTAAAACGTAACTTTCCTCTGAACACGGAAGCACGTGTACATTCACTAGGAACAGTGCGATGTGTATTCATATTAAATCTAGGCTTACTGCGGTATGTGAGTTATAAACCTGTGTGTGTGTCATTTGTGTGTTGGAAAGTACTATATTCAAAAACAGACTTGACTTACATGAAATACACCATTTCAGTAGATAGATACTAATTCTTTGACAGTTAGTTTGAACATTTAAGTAATGATACACACTGGTACAGTCCACTAGAATTAAAAATGTGAGAAGAAGACTACAAATATTTCACTTGTGTATGACCAGACTGTTCAGTGACTCGGAACTTTTTAACCCGACACGTAATACACCAAACGTTGTATCCATTTTTCTCAGATCGACTCCACCAGGCGTGGTTTTATATTTATACATGTATAACACACTGTTGACATTTATATAGATGTCAAGGGGATGAAGAGTTGATGATGAGATTCTCGAAGTGAAAGTACAACCCCCTGCAATCCCTCAGGACCACACCTCATGGGACTGGACTGGGTATTTGTCCCCGTTTTTGGACAGGTGTTCTTTTAAGGAGTCCATTTGTTTTTGTAAGTGTATTGGAATTTCATCATAAACATCTTCGAACAGCTCAACAGGGCTGGGCTTCTTTCTCTTCTCTGCTTTTCCAAATGCTTCCATCACCTTTATTCAAGATAAATCAAATTTTAAAACAACATAAAATACACATATTAAAATAAAATATACTGCAGATTTGCTTTTATTTATGCATAATTTCTCAAGATTTTGAATGTGCAAAATCTATTTCTCACAACAAGTTTCTTTTCCTTTTATTTATTTGGCCAGTAAACAACTCTGCAGAAATTTCTACTTTTTCCAGATATAAAGTAATCATTATACTTACTGGAGATTTGTATATTGATTTACTTATTCATTTACTGGCACAATACAGCCCCCCTTCCGATGAATTGAACAGTTGATAATTACTAACACTTACAAACTCATTCCTGACACAATACAACCCCTTCCCAATGAATTGAACAGTTGATAATTACTAACACTTACAAACTCATTCCTGACACAATACAACCCCCTCCCAATGAATTCAACAGTTGATAATTGCTAACACTTACAAACTCATTCCTGGCACAATACAACCCCCTCCCAATGAATTGAACAGTTGATAATTACTAACTTACTAACACTTACAAACTCGTTCCTGACACAATACCACCCCCTCCCAATGAATTGAACAGTTGATAATTACTAACTTACTGACACTTACAAACTCATTCCTGGCACAATATCACCCCCTCCCGATGAATTGAACAGTTGATAATTACTAACACTTACAAACTCATTCCTGGCACAATCCCCCCCCTCCTCCCGATGAATTGAACAGTTGATAATTACTAACATTTTTCTTGCATTGCTCTCTCCATTTGTTCTCATCCTCATCGTCCCACCACCCTTGCCGTGCCATGTAGCCCCGTAATCGACCAATCGGATTGTTTGTATCAAACTTCACCACCTCTCCCTTTTCACGATACATAGAGCTGTCGTCTGATGTGGAGTGATGTCCAACCCTGAAAAAAAAAAAAAAAGCAAACCATTTGATACCACATCCTCATTTTTTTCCCTATCAAAAGACGGTGTTAACATTAGTATTAGTTTTTCTCTATAAAGGTCATGTTGAAATATTAGTACTATGCATATTTTCACATGAAATCACACCTGGTGATCAGAAATAAAGAATGTGCTGTCAAAATGGTTTCACCCAGACAACAAATGTAAACATCTCTGGAGGGGTACTTTTTGTTTATATACATTGTCTGTGTATTTGCATGACTGAATAATTGGAGACCATTTTGTTATGTAAATATGTGTACAAGAAAATATGTATTCTTTTCAAATATTTGACAAACATGAAATCCAAACCTTCCCTCCGACATACATTTCACTGAAATGAAAGTGAAATATGTCTCTTTCTAATTGTGTCTATAATGTACACAATGAAGGTAATCTTTTTGATTGTGTCTATAATGTACACAATGAAGGTAATCTTTTTGATTGTGTCTATAATGTACACAATGAAGGTAATATTTTTGATTGTGTCTATAATGCACACAATGAAGGTAATCTTTTTGATTGTGTCTATAATGTACACAATGAAGGTAATCTTTTTGATTGTGTCTATAATGTACACAATGAAGGTAATATTTTTGATTGTGTCTATAATGTACAGAATGAAGGTAATATTTTGATTGTGTCTATAATGTACATAATGAAGGTAATCACCTGTACGTCATGGCCTCGATAAGGACTGGTCGATTCTGTTTCACACAGATTTCTCTGGCCTGCTTCGTGACATTGTATACAGCAAACACGTCATTCCCATCTACTCTCATCGTCAACATACCATAACCACTGCCCCTGGAGGCTACAGAAAAATTACAAAAACAAAAAATTAGCTTGGGAATGACAGAAAAAATACATCTTTTAAAATTCATTTTTTGCATGGATTGACTAGTGTCTAGTAAACACATCCCTGACTAATGAATCTTCCTTTGATAATAACATTTCGTAAATCAACATGATCAAAGTCTATTTCAACCAACCTTCCACTCTCACACTACCACCAATGCATAGTGACCAAATCAGGAAAGTCCCTGTCAACTCGGCAATTTCAGACTTTTTTATCCAATCTACATGACCCCATGGAGATCAGAGTTAAAATAAGTCCTCAGTACCCCTTGTTGTTGTAAGAAGTGACTAAATGGGGCGGTCCTTCGGATCAGACCGCAAAAACCAAGGTCCTGTATCACAGCAGGCATGGCACGATAAAGATCCCTCCCTGCTCAAAGGCAGTTTAAGCGCCCAGCATAGGCCTAAATTTTGTAGCCCTTCACCGAATGGTCTCCATATGAGTGAGAAATTCTCGAGAGGGACGTTAAACAACATGCAATCAATCAATCCAATCTACATGACCTATTGCAATTATCATTGGGAAAGACTCATTGTTGACAGACAGACATGGTGAAACCAGTTTAATTTCAACATCTTTGTGGTGGGGGTTTAATTACAATTCTCATATTTCAGTTTCTTCCATAAAAACGTTATTTCATGCAATAGACTGCAGTACAATGGCTGATGTATACCACATGGATTAAACTGTAAGGTGTAGAAAATTAAAATTGTCTAGTTAATAGCCTAAAAATTTGAAATGTTTTGCTTGTGGAAATTTTTGGTTGCAAAATCACATTATCATTTCCCTCATAACTTGGAAGTCTAGTTTCTTTCGTTCTGTAGGTCGGGGTATTTTCTATAAATAGCAGTCTGCCTACCTATGCCATCGCCCCTGTACTGCTCTGAGGTAGGGGTTGATATTGCATATCCATTGTTTCTACTGAAAATCACAAACAATAGTATTCTGTTCAAAATCATGAAAATTCAATAATCAGTCATTAAAAATATAACGTTCTATAATTCTTATATGCAGCGTGAACCGAATTTATCGCATTTGTTCTAAGAACAGACAGTACACATGTACTTGCTTATACAACAATGATGCACAAACATTGGATCATCTAAACCCTGGCAGCAGCATATTTGTTGATTTATATTAAAGATAAAAAATTTCAATAATTTTATATAGAATCACTTTCTCTCTTATTACAAATGTCACATACATTTTAAAAAAATATTTATTATCACACAACAAAATACATCAATGTTATATCAGTGATTGAAATCCCTGTGCACCTGACCCGCAAACATTTTGCCATGGGCGAACAAATTTCTTTGCATAGACACCCGACCGGATGTGTTAAAATTTCCACTACATAAAAATTTAGATGTATTCGGTAATGAAATTGTAACAAGCTAAGGGGCTTTATAAAATTAAATATGATTGAGATCGAAGTTGTGGGAACTGAGTTCTAGTCACATAATTGTTTTAATTGGAAGATGGATAGCAATAATAATTTCAAAATTTTTCAGGACTAGTAGGTCTTTGGCAAGGCTTACTATTTTCACAAGCAGTCCACTCTGCATGTCTCGCTAGTTTTACTGTGAGTTTCAAACACTGGTTACATAAAGGGAAGGGAATATTTATCTGTACGTTATATAAAGGGAAGGGATTATTTATCTGTACGTAATATAAAGGAAAGGGATTATTCATCTGTACGTTATATAGAGGGAAGGGATTATCTATCTGTACGTTATATAAAGGGAAGGGATTATCTATCTGTACGTTATATAAAGGGAAGGGATTATCTGTACATTATATAAAGGGAAGGGATTATTCATCTGATCAAGTGAATTTCCACTAACTGGGAATTCTTAGTGATATATTGACCAGAATTTGCTGACAAAAGTCAATACATAATTTCTGATTAGACTTTATTGCACTGAAGGATTATTCTATGTTTGGTCTCCAATTTCACTCTTTCTAGTTTTTTCATCGGCTAGGAAATGAAAACAGATGTAAAACAACAAAACGGCAAGACTTCACATTTTTGTGAATTGTGATATTGATGGCCACTCATTTAGAACAATATTCACCACCCTAATACTGTCACTTTTTTGGTTGGGGGTGGGGGTAGCTGAGTCAACATATTTTGTATAGATCTATCTATTGAGAGTGAACACACCAGAAGAATATGACTGGACAGTCCAGAGTGGCTGCGAAGTTGAAGGCTGCGTGCGCGTCTCCTTCTGAGGCAGCCCCGTCCCCAAAATAACAGATGACGCACTTCCCGTTCTGTTTGAGTTTGAAAGCATACGCTGCACCAGAAGCTGTGAATTTAAATCAAACAAGACATTTACATGAACACAATGCTGAAGACAGTAGCAAGTAGAAAAGAGAATATTTACATATAACAGACAAAGTGGATCTCTTGTATATAGAAATATGGCATTGCTTAATGTTTATAATATACCCTATGATAATAACAACCTATACATTCCTTATATTTATAAGTTGTAAAATAATAAAAGATACGAATTCTTATGCTCTTAATAAATTTCCATACAAAGTAAGATTCTTTGTGACATGAGTATGAATCCCCCTGTGAGGATGAAAAATACAGTTGAACTTCAGCATCTTGAACATCGATATTTCAAATACCATGTGGTTATTTCGAAGTGGGTTGCAAGTCCCAACTACATTTTCTTTATATATTCTAAACTCAATATCTCAATCCCTCAGATATCTCAAAAGTTTTTCTCTCGGCCCCATCAGGTTCGAGATAACGAGGTTTGACTGTACTGAACTAGCGAGGATTATTGACAAAACACTGGTGTAGGTTTGTTTGTTTCTCATTTCACTTCCCCTCGAGAATTTTCCACTCATAATGAGCATGTTGTAGATGATTAAATATTCTCCGCGCTTACCTTGAGGCATCTGTGTAGCTAGTGGCGATGATATGGTGACGTAGTGTAGATCCCGAGACCCGTAATGTACGGGCATCTGCCGACCCTTGCCCATATCCTCCACATTTCCATAACATTGATTGATAAACTGGTCCAGGGAGAAGCCTCTCCACATCAGCACCCCTACAACACAACATCAAATATATAACCCAAGTAATGCACAAATTGACAAAGTTTGTTGATTCTAGGACTCGTATCTACATCAGCCCCAAAAAAAGGGTTATGCCATAAATGGCCATATAATCTCAATTATAGGTGACCTTGATTTAGGGCATGACACACCTTCTTCTTAAGATGCATTGACTGACCAAGTTTGATGATTTTAGACCAAATAATTGTCCAGTTATGAGTCCAACAGGATTTGGCCACATCTCTTCATCAAAGGTCACTGTGACCTAACATTAAAGTGTGACCCAACCTCTACCCCAAGATGTATCAGCTGACAAAGTTTGATGATTCCAGATCTCATAGTATTTGAGTTACGAGCCAGACACGAAGCGGGACAGACAGACAGATGGACGGACATGATCGCCATACCATATTACCTCCCATACAAAGACGGGCATATAAAAAATATTTTCAAACAAAAATCTATCGTAGGACTGGTAATCAAACCTTGGACACTATCATTAGTTATGCATTCTAACTTCTTATGTATTCAGGCCATTACGCCTGATCCTACCTGCTTCCCTGTACTGTCCGAATACCAGATCCTCTAAGTGAAGAGCAGCAGCAGAACCGATGTGAGTAGCTTCCTCCCCATAGTTGGTCATGTAAAATGAAATCCTGCCCTGTCTCTGTGATTCATAAAGGATTTTATCCATAGAGTTCAGCAGAGTCATGTCACGATACATCTTCAGGACAGTCTCTTTGTCAATCTGTTCAAATATCAAAATGTTCAGCAGAGTCATATCTGTTCAAATATCACAATGCAAAACTTAAATGAATATATATATACCACTACCTATTGCATAATAAATTTATACATGTATATAGAATAGGAAAGTCAAATTGAACAAAACTGAGTGATTGGATATTCCATCATTTTTGTTTTGTTTAAAGCTGAACATTTCACGATTAACAGATTATTGAATCCTGTTTTACTGTCATCATCAGAGATTACTGTCGTCATAATTTGCTTCTACAATGAAGTGGTAAATCCATTTACATATATCATTATAATTCCTAATGATATGACTATCGATCCTTGCTGTTAAATTCAAACTATAAATAAACATGGGAAAATACACATTGTGTATTTATAGCTACATGTATTTTGGTACCATTTACTAGTATGAATGTAACCGCTGGTGTTCATGTCTTATATTGTTTACTAATTACTTCATTTGAAATGTACCTTCCAATCGCTGGGAGTTTTCGGGTTGTATGGGGTTTTAATGAATATTTGAAGGTATGTTTGGACACAACTATAGTAGGAAAATATGTTAAGAATTTTTTTATATTAAATTTATGAGACAGCAACACAAGAATACAACGATATATAAGGCCTCAACCATGTGCAGCTTTTTGTGCGCCGTAAATCGGAGGTTTTTATCAGGGGTGGAACTGTAGCTCTTTGTTCCGTCAAAATATTTTTTCAGAGAGCTACAGTTCTGCAGCTAGACCTTATGGAGTGCCCAATTTGAATTGTCTTCAGAGTTGTCTACCTTGGGATCCTCGCTGTCTTGGGTCATCTCTCCGTGACTGTTCATCACTCTGTACACGGGAATGCCTGCCTCATTGTCTGGGTCCAAAATCGACAATTTGTAGGTGAAGTCCGACTTCAACCCTGAAAACTGAGGACGTTCCTCCTACAGGAGAAAATTCATCATTATTATAACAAATTACATTCATCATCATCATAACAAATTACAAAAATTCATCATTATTATAACAAATTACATAATTTCATGATTATTATAACAAATTACATGATTATTATAACAAATTACATGAATTCTTTGAAAAAAAATCAAAGCTGTTATAACAATATCTATTAGTAAATATTGAAAATTATAATAATTTTGGTAAATGTCGGTGTGGAAATTACTGGATTTTTTTAATATAGTAAACTGTTTTTCACTGGCCCTGGGGGTTTGCTATAACTGAATTTACAGTATAATAAAGTTTGGTTATAATGAACTGGTTTTTTTTCACTGAGGTTCACTATAACCGTGTTTTACTGTATAATGAAGTTTGGTTATAATGAACTGATTTTCGCTAGCCCTGGATGTTTGCTATAACCGTGTTTTACTGTATAATGAAGTTCGGTTATAATGAACTGTTTTTCGCTAGCCCTGAGGGTTTGCTTTAACTGTGTTTTATTGATGATAGGTCTCCTAAGTCGTGGAGATTAAATCAACAAATTTTTTAAGGATAGAATTGATTAAATTTTCAATATCGACACTTAAGGATGGATTCTTCTCATACCTATTTGTTAAAATAATTCAAGTTCCCCAGATCCCATTTTAGTGTGAAATGTTTCAACTGTAACAAACAAGATAGACTTCAAGACTAACATAATTAACAAGATGTACTGTGAGCAATGCTCACTAAGAATACTCCCCGCTTACCCCAATCTCCCAAAGGGTGTTGTTAATAGGTATAAATTACCTCTTTCCTGAGTGTCAAAATATGGTATGCCTTTGTAGAAGAAAATGGAAGATATAGTCCGAACACAAATCCATGGCATAAACCTATAATTTTGACCTTGAGATCAAAGGTCAAGGTCATAAAGAGGTCATGAATGTACATGACACATAGTCTCATGGTGATACACCCATGTCTTATGGTATGACTATGTCAAAACCCTATAATCAATTTTGACCTTGATATCAAAGTTCAAGGTCATATAGAGGTCATGAAGGTACCCGACACATCGTCTCATGGTGATACACTCATGTGTCAAATATGATATGCCTATGTCAATGAACAAAGAAGTCATGGCCCTGACACAAATCCATTGTAAATACCTTTAATTTTGACCTTGAGGTCAAGGTCATATGGAGGTCATGAAGGTACATGACACATCGTCTCATGGTGATACACTCATGTGTCAAATATGGTATGCCTATGTCAAAGAACAAAGAAGTTATGACCCGGACACGAATCCGTTGTACAAAACCTTTAATTTTGACCTTGAGGTCAAGGGTCAAGGTCATATAGAGGTCATGAAGGTACTGGACACATCGTCTCATGGTGATCTACCTGTGTGCCAAATATGGTATGCCTAAGTCAAAGAACAAAGAAGTTATGGCCCGGACACGAAGCTGCACAGACAGACGGACGGGGGTATAATAACTGATTGAAAGAAAACTATAAACAGTACATATCTTCTACCCTGTCTGAATTGTGACAAGAATAAATCCTTATATATATTTATTAATTATTTAAATTTCACCCAAAAATGGTCATATTGTAACCCCTACATATATTTTATAAACTGAATGCTATTCTCAGTTCATTATTGTCACACATTTACATATACATATGTACCTTCAATTTTGTCAGCAATATTTTTTTTATTTGGACAGTGACTCACTATATAAATATTGCATGTAGTTGTGGGTAACATCGAAAATTTTCACCCCGAGAAAACCATTGTCAATCGAGGCATAGCCGAGGTTGACAATGGTTTCTCGAGGGGTGAAAATTTTCAATGTTACCTTCAACTACATGCAATATTTGTTTTATTATACTGAATGTTATATAAACAACAAAGCAGAAAGACTTACGTCTGTTGATATTTGATCAATCACTGTCATGCGATATTTGGTATATCGATGCGGGTTTTTGTGTTTATTACAAACGCTCAAATGACGTTGTCTAACAATCTCCGGCAAACCGTAGTCGCATAAATTTGACACATGTTATAGTTTTTTATAATATCACCTGTTGTCAAGTACTGTTACCCGTTGCTAGATACTATCAACCTGGAACGCGTGCTTTCTGTTCTCAGAGGATAACAATTGGCTTTTTCAAATGCTTCTCGACCAATCAGATTCAAGTATTTTACATGAAAGTATAATATGAATTATCAAATTCAACAGCTACTAAACTGAAGTCCTTAAAAAGACAACAGACATCAAGATAATATCTTCAGTTACTCCATCCTGTTCAGTTTCATGCAATGACATCATGTGCTCCCGTCTTTAACAACAAGTCTCTAGATTGCACTCACAAGGTCTGCCTGACCTCCACGACAGCTACAAGGAGGTCCTAGCATCTCAGTACATAATAGTGTGTTTGATGGAGTACATGCATAAACAGTGTGTTTGATCCAGCACATCATATCACGTTTGATGGGGTGCATATACCTCTGCCAAGGCCTCACCTTCGATGGAAGCCTACCTGGCTTCAGCTGGGAGTGTGAACCTGCTTCCAACTAAACACAACTTATAGCCATCATCTCAACAGGCAGGAGTCTTGAGCACACATCAGCACTACTTCTGCATCCTGAAGAAACTCATGCCATTAACAGACCAATCAGAGGAAAGGCAGGTCAGTAGATAAATACGGGACAAATAACACACACCTTCTTTTATTCCTTAGACTGGTGGAAGACATCCTTCTCATCTGTCCAAATGAACGGTGTCGATATTTTCAACAGAGCACAGAAAGGCTGCATTTGTTGTGTCATGGCAAATGCATATGCCCCCCTGGTTTATAAGCCTAAACCAGGCTCTTGCACCAGTGATGTTGGTGGGAGTGCAGAAGTTTCTGATGGCATCAGGGAACTTGGTACTGGACCGTATATTAGTTGGAGTGATTGCGAGTCCTGCAAAGTCCTTGACAAAATGAAACTTCTTCAGATTTAGTGTTATACCTTTGCACACAAAACAATCAAACCATCCACAGACCTGCAAAAATGCAGCTTCAACTGAATTTTCCCCACAAACATGTGTTGTCTATGCATTTGACCTTGTTCTGGAAGTCAGCTATGATGGCATCAAAGTGCTGCATGTACTCATCTACATGGATCAAAAGTCCCTATGTACATATTGTGAAGTGTCGGTCTTCTTCATGTATCGGCACAATTAGTGGCATCCATTCCAGGCCCTAATAAACATGGTCAGTGAGATGAAAAGGGACTTGGAATATGGCAAGTTTTGAACAGAACATCAATTTTGTGGTTGCAAGGGTCAGTCAGTTACAGTTTCGATTTTGGTCCAATCAGTCGGAGTAGTTTGTTAATTTGGAGTACATAATCATGATGAGTGTGTTTAAGGGTTATGTAATTAACAGGTTGGGAACACTTCCCCATCAGTGAGATATTCTCCCTAAAATGTGATTATCCCTCTTTAGCAAGAGTAAATATATCCCATACAACCATGAAAAACACCCGGTACATCTCTTCATGTTTCACATGAACAGAAGAAAAAGTGCTAAAATGTTTGATACTTCTGCAAATATATTAATCAAAACACTCACGATGTGCATTGGATTTAAGCCTCCTTCCCTCTTACACAGCAACGTTGATATGAAATTTCTCGATTTTGTATTCAATTTTATAGAAACAATTCACTTAATGTTGAATGTGTGTTGCACTTATTCTGCATTGCACAGAATTCGCTATTATTTTCAATTCAAACACCTGTTTAATATGGTAATGTTCACTTTCTCGCTAAAGAGGGATAATCTCATATTTCAGCAAGATCTCGATATCGGAGAAGTTTTCCCAACCTGATTGATATGGGTAAATAGTACCATTTCAATATTACTTACAGGAGTTGAGAGATGCCAGAGTGTTGGTGGTGGTGGTGGTGGTGTGTGTGTGTGTGTGTGTGTGTGTGTGGGGGGGGGGGGGGGCACTGTACGTGCTGCATCTGTGACGGAGGATTGCAAATAATATATGTCATTTAGCGTTGATTAAAAAAATCATGTCGTACATGTAAGACATTTTCATTTAGTTACATCATTCCTGTAGTTATACATTCAGGTATTTTATCTACGTCGTTTAACTATTTCTTTATAGGTCTTGTCTAGCACCTGTGCTTTTGGCTTGCTAAGTGTATGCCAATGTTTGCAAGGTATGTGTTGTTACAGGCACCGAGACTCACTGCAACAGTCTAGGTCTCAGATCGTCTTGAGAAGCAGTATTTTCATAGACAAAGACATTGCTTCGTGGGTTATGGAACATGGTGTATGCAGTACATGATGATACATAAATTTCAAGAGCGTACTGTATTTTGAAGCAGGATTGCACACACAATTTCTTTCATATCGCATGCATATAAATTTGCTAGTTATGACTCGTACACAACTTACGCATCTCAGATATGAGGTTGTGAAAATCCGACGACATGACACGGGTCTCCGTGCAACACACCGCAACAACCGCAGCGTGTTCCCTAACTTTGCTGCCATCTCGGTGATTGACCTTGACTGTGTAAAACGTCACAAAATGTGCGTACTGCAAATAGTGACGTTTTACTCTTACATTAAATTGCTTCCGCTTGGCTTACGTACCTCTTTATTGATGTTTTGACACTATAGTATATATACAACATTTAGTGACCTCGTAATTTTTTTCTTCGCGAAAGAGTGAGCTAACTTATTGTCACGTTACCTTTCATTATGATTTAATTCTTACGCTCGACGGTTGTTTGTAGAAATTCAGCCTCTGTATCTTCACACAGATGAGTCACTCCGAGAGAAAACGATGATGATGTGACCATTTCTTGATTTCGACGTTCTTGTAAAGAAAAATCATTTTCACACGACTAAATATTGAAAAGATGGCACAAGAGGAGGTGGTTCTAAATGTTTACGATATGGTAAGGTGTTCTCACTATATTCTACTTTTAGTTTTACTTTGATATCGTGGTCTTCTTATAGGCATGGTCATGGTCTTTTATAGTAGTCTTGTCATGAATTCTCTTTAAGAAACCCAACCCAGAGGTAAATAAAAAAGTGGGGGGACTTGCTTTAAAACTCTGAAAATGTTTGTGGGTCCCATAGTAAACAATGGCACTAATACTGTGTATTCCTTCAGAGGACCTAACATTTATCAAGTTTTGTTGAGGGGCATGTAGTTTAGGTGTTAGATTGTGGATCCCTTAAGGTAAATGAAGGCACTACTACAGGGATTAATTCAGGTTTTAGAGGAGTTAGGAGTCCCACCAGAAATCAGTTTTAAGTCTTGGAACATTAGGCACTTTTAGATTGATGGAAGACCCATTTTTGATTAATTAAACTTTTCTGTAAGGCCACTGTTGCTGTAGCCCAGTGGTAGAACACATGATTCACTATTGAGAGGTCCTTAGTGTAATTCTCAATCCCTGCCTTACAGTTTAGACTATAATGATTCTCAAGTAGGATGTAAAAACAAACAAAATTGAGTATAAGGAAGTATTTATTATGCCTGATATGTGGCATGTTTCATGGCAATCTGTGCTAGTCTGATTTTGATGATTATAATTTTGAATACTGATAATTAGTTGTGCGTGTTTAATGAAAAGTTTACCGAGTTATTAACGCAGATTAAAATGATATCTCGTTGAACAAGCTACATGTAAATGTTAAAAACTGTGACGGTATTGGAGACTAAATAAAACTGATAAAATTTCTAATTACATATCAATCCATCATCCATTTTTCTTACTTTAAAACAATTTAGTATGATATTACCAAGTTGCATATAGACCATCATAAAGCTAATATGGACTTCATTGTAAATTGCAAATTAATTTTCATATTTCATACAGTCATTATAATAATTTTTTTGATAAACTTTCAAGAAGCATGCAAACATTTCTTAAATTCAAATTGAACTTCATCAACAATGGCAGGAATAATTCAGGAACAAAAATGCATGACCAACTATTTGGAATATTGTGCAAAGTGAAACATTTAAGTTTTGTATTTTTTTCTCCTTGTCTTTTTATTTGCACCTGATGAGCAAATTAATACTCACACTTTTATATATAAAAAAAAATATTTAAAAACCAGTGTTTCGATCAATTTTGGTTGAGGACTTAGTAATATTTGTTTTTATTAATTTGTTACAGTGGTTTGTTATACCTAGATATGAACTCTTCTCATAAGTATAAACACAGTGTAGCTTTTTGTGTAACAACCCCCCCCCCTCCCCCCCCCCCCCAAACTTTATGAAATCCATGATGCTCTTAAAACTTGAGGAATCCACACTCTAGTACATTATGAAAATAATGAGAAAATGTTAAATGCTGTAAATAACCTGCTGATGTATATTGAAAAATGATGAACACTCTGAACAGTGTAATTAACTTGCCCACTATTAATGGTGGACAACTAGCTGAGTTGCCATTTTCACTTTCCTTACTATCAATGGTTTAGGCAAGTGAGTGAACTGTTTTAATGTTTATCCTTGTAAGTTATATTTGTTATGAGATTGGTTAGTTGTATACTGTTTTGCAACCATGGTAGTATAAATTTAGAGTAAAAGAAAATTTTCATGAAAAAAATGACAAAATGAAGTTTTAAGAGAATTATTTTGATTACATTTCTTGGGGAATGCTACTACACCTCCATATTTAGAAAGTGGTACCTATCTCTTGGGAATTCAGAGCTTTTTGTGATCTCGGTTTTTGAAAATCAGGAACCCAAAACAATTGGACCTATAAGTTTTGTAGACACCAGTTTCTGTAGGGAATATAATTTTGAATTCATTGTGATACAAGTGTTAAAGAGTTCCAGGGTGTAGTTCCTACTGTGAAGAGAAAGTAGAAAAAATTAGGAATTGTCATACTTATATAGAACCATTATCATGATTATGGATTATCGTATCATATTCCTGTGGTAACATCTAGTGTAGTGTGCCTAAAAGTTTACATTGATTGTAATTTATTTTGTGTTGAGACATCTTCAATCCTTGCTATTCTGCCAGTCTTTCCGAAGCATGTGTAAGTCACTGATGTTTTCAGTCCTAAGCTAGTAGTTATGAATTGTTGGTTTAGGGAATCATAATGTAATATTACATGGTAAAGATAATACGAATAGAGTTAAAATCAGTTACCCAAAAATCTTTTATCTCTTATAGTTAATTATAAAACTTAATCTAGCTTATTAAAATTACATATGGCAAGGGATTTTTTTCTTACAGACTGTACAGTATGTGTAACATGTTGTAATTTCGATCAAATGATATGTGTAAGGTATTGTATACATTTCTTGTGAATTCTAGAACACTGCTTGGCATTTCCTAAAGGCAAAATTTAAATCAAATATTAATTGTTTCATGCTTATCAAGTATACTTTTACCTGTTAATGGTTAATCAAACGAATACGAAATGCACATTTCTTACACTGGTTGTGACCCAAGTTTACCCGTATTGTAACGTCAGATCATTTTTCAAATATGATGATCAGAATAGTCTTTTGTTCTTTATTGACATGATGATTTTAGTAATGGCTATCGTAATTTGTAGTACATCCTTTTACTTGGCTAACGTTCAAGGGCATTCATGCCTCATTGACTCATCTAGTGAACAAGGCATTTATACTCAGGGTTCTAAATGTAAATGCCATGTAGGTTTTGCTGTAATAAATGATAGGTATGCAGGAACCGGTTCCTTAATGACCGTTGTAGTGTTAAGTGTGTATATGATTGCCTTTGGAATCAGTGACAAATAGCAATCAATGAATTGATCTTTGTACAGCGTGGACACAGCACATCAGTTCACCTACTCCTGTTTATATTGCTGTGATGAGGCAAGTACTGCTGTAGAATTCTAACATCATTGGTAGTTAGAAGTGAAAGTCTGGGTTCCTTTGGATATGACCTAAAAACAGAGGTTCGGCATCAGTATGCTTACTGGTAATGGCATGATAAAGAACCCTCACTGTTCTAGCATTGAGCGTTGGTCATGCTGTGGTAAACGTGTGGCACTTCAGCTGCTGTAGGCGAGGTCCCCATCTGAGTGAAAAAATCTTGAACAACAGATAAATTGATAAATACAATTGAAATTAAATTTCTATGATAAGAAACTGAGTATGAGACATGGGTACTAATTTAACATCATAAACAGCTCAATTCAAAGATTTAGGACACTTGATGGGGGTCAAGCAAAATTCTGGGACACCATATGATCTATTTGGACTGTCAAAGCACTGTTACCCAGCTAGGCAATCAACTCTAAAAGCAATATACAGATATTGCTGATATTAATATTTTCATTCATGAATGTTTTAAAAGGAAGTCAGCCATTATGACGCTGTAGTATACCTCCTTAAAATGATAGGGACTGTATTATTGATGTTTGTTAATACATTTCATCTTCACTAGCCAAGGGTTTTCAGTCCTCTCTGTGCTCCATAGGGAGCTGAGTCCCACTCTGCGTTCTATAGGGAGCAGTCCCACTCTGCTCTCTATAGGGAACGGTCTCACTCTGCTCTCCATAGGGAGCAGTCCCACTCTGTACTCCATAGGGAGCAGTCCCACTCTGTACTCCATAGGGAGCAGTCCCTCTCTGAGCTCCATAGGGAGCGATCTCACTCTGTGCTCCATAGGGAGCAGTCCCTCTCTGAGCTCCATAGGGAGCGATCTCACTCTGTGCTCCATAGGAAGCGGTCCCACCCTGCTCTCTATAGGGAACAGTCCAACTTTGTGCTCCATAGGAAGCGGTCCCACTTCGCTCTTCATAGGGAACGGTCCCACTCTGTTCTCCATAGGGAGGGGTCCCACTCTGCGCTCCATAGGGAGGGGTCCCACTCTGCGCTCCATAGGGAACGGTCCCACTCTGTTCTCCATAGGGAGGGGTCCCACTCTGCGCTCCATAGGGAGGGGTCCCACTCTGCGCTCCATAGGGAGGGGTCCCACTCTGCGCTCCATAGGGAACGGTCCCACTCTGCGCTCCATAGGGAGGGGTCCCACTCTGCGCTCCATAGGGAGGGGTCCCACTCTGCGCTCCATAGGGAGGGGTCCCACTCTGCGCTCCATAGGGAGGGGTCCCACTCTGCGCTCCATAGGGAGGGGTCCCTCTCTGCGCTCCATAGGGAGGGGTCCCACTCTGCGCTCCATAGGGAGGGGTCCCACTCTGCGCTCCATAGGGAGGGGTCCCACTCTGCGCTCCATAGGGAGGGGTCCCACTCTGTGCTCCATAGGGAGGGGTCCCACTCTGCGCTCCATAGGGAGGGGTCCCACTCTGTACTCCATAGGGAGTGGAGTGGACCGAAAACCATTGGCTAGCAAAGATGCGATACATTTCTGTGGCAATTCCTTTTGAAATATGTTCCCTCCTAGTTTTAGATTTCCACGCCTCTACACGTCAGTCAGGCGGATTACTTGGAAATTGTGTATTGTGTCCGTGTTTTGGGGTATCTGTTTGTATTTTTACATCATATAACACATTTATCCCTTAACAATTGCCTTCAGATTTCAATGAAAGTTGATGAAGGATTGGCTTAAGGTCAGTAATGAACTTATTTTAGATCATAAAGGGGATCCATATCTGTGTTCATGATGAACGAGATTCTCAGTAATGATGATAGCATTGATAGTATAGAGGAGTGTCTGCTAGTTAATGCATTAATGATGTGTTATGTAACATCATTTTATGCTTCTGTTATGTGTAATTTAAAAAAAAAAACGACTCCAGGCACAACTTTGATATGAAGAAAGAGCAATGGCTTGTAGATTTGAAACAAATAAGATAGATTATCAATGATTCTTCTTCATGTAATCACATATATTGAGAAAATATGTTGAGAAAAGGCAAAATGAATCATGCAAACGATTAATGCTTCTGTGTTCTGGTTATATTACATGTATTCACTAAGACTCACTTATTAATAAGCAGTTTGTTCATTTTCTGAGTAGAAAGGATTGGCATATAAACAGATTTTGAAATGCTTGCTTGGTGATGAATATGAATATTGGCAATTTTCAAATGTCTAATTTTCTCACTTTCCCAGGAGAAATTTACTTCAGTAAACAGGTTGATTTACAATTGGGTCTTGCAAAATCAATCAGTATAAAAAACTAACATCACTCAACTCAATGTTGAAAACACTGTTTATTGAATGGGAAGAAACAGACAGCATGTTCATTAATTTACTCCATTCCAATTTATTCTGGTGGTTTAATGAAAATAAAATTGGAAGGACTAAGTCTTTTTGTTGGAATGGAAGTTTGGTACATGTACAAATTTTGATAAAGTATTTTGTGATGGTCATAGTTGCTACCATGTCTTTCCATGCATCAGAGCTCATATCTCCTAAGCCTTTGATTGATCACAATGTTCCTTGAGACAAGGACTTTTGGGCCAAGGTCTCTCAAGATTATTTTAAAAAGGTCAAGGTCACTTAGAGCATATAAAAAATCCTTATTTCAACAGTTTTTGATATGAAAGTTTCTTCTCTCAACAGTTTTTGAATGTGTTGATCATATATCACATGAATAAGTAACAGACAAATGACTTTTAGACAAACTTAAGGTCACTCAAGGTCATTTTGCAAAGGTCAAAGTCACTCTGAACATCTGTAGGAAAAGAAAACTTCATTTCAATAATATTTCAACAGTTTTTCATTATTGTGCAAATAAGTTAAACAAAAGTCATTCAAGGCCATTTCATAACTTTAGGTCATGGTCACTCAGAACATATGCCTTATATATGAAAAAAAACCCATTTCAACAATATTTAAAAAGTTTTTGATCATTGACTTTTGGATAAATTTCACTAAAAGTCATTTTTGAAAAGTCAAGGTCACTCTAAACATATGGCTTGTATTTGAAGAAAGGCATTTTTAAAGGTCAAGATCACTCAAAACATATAGTTTGTATATGAAAAAAAGGCGTCTAATCAATAACTTTTTGTTCACAAGCTTGCGATCATATAGTCTGAGCACTAAACATTTGCTTTATAAGTATAGAAAGATGTTTGAGCACTAAATGTTTCCTTTAAAGTTGAAACAGCTCTTTATCAAGGCGTTCCTTATGTAAAGTAGTTCATTAGTTCGATGCAGTTCGGGGAGCATCCAACAGTTTTACTGATATTCTTGTTTTAAATTTTTTAGAAATTAATTTGATGTGTGTTCATGGTTGAAGATAGCACTATTTGAATTCAATATCGATCTTAAATACTGCATACTGGATTTGGAAAGTAATTGCTAACAGAATTATATCTATTCTGGTTCTAGATCATGCATCAATATTTGGTATTTTAACCCCAAAATGCTTCAGGGCAGAATTGTCTCTAGGAAGGCAATTCAATAAAGATTCTTTACAATGTGTTGTGATTCAAGGTCTCTTAGTTCAGGGAATCACAAAAAAATCTGTTAAAGTGAGCAAGTCTTCTTGACTCATTGATTTAAGAAATGAAACTTATAATTCTTTATTTGATGCATGTATCAAACGAAAAATTGGACAGAAAACTTCATCAATGCGCGTAGCATAACATAGAATCCGTATTTAACTCTTAACAACATGATCAACACATAGAATCAGTACTCTTAACATGATCAACACATAGAATCAATACTCTTAACAACATGATCAACATATAGAATCAGTACTCTTTACAACATGATCGTCACAAGAATCAGTACTCTTTAACAACATGATCGACACATAGAATCGGTACTCTAAGTAACAACATGATCGACACATAGAATCAGTACTCTTAACAACATGATCGACACATAGAATCAATACTCTTAACATGATCAACACATAGAATCAGTACACTTAACAACATGATCAACACATAGAATCAGTACTCTTAACATGATCAACACATAGAATCAATACTCTTAACAACATGATCGACACATAGAATCAGTACTCTTAACAACATGATGGACACATAGAATCAGTACTCTTAACATGATCAACACATAGAATCAATACTCTTAACAACATGATCAACACATAGAATCAGTACTCTTTAACAACATGATCAACACATAGAATCAGTACTACTAACAACATGATCGACACATAGAATCAGTACTCTTAACAACATGATCTACACCTAGAATCGGTACTCTTAAAAACCCAATTTTAAGTTAACACCCCCAAATTATAAGCTGCCTGTCAATCAAACATTTAACAATAGATCTCAGGTGGAGTGACATCTGCAGACACTGTGGTCTGGTGCTACCCCAGAGAGTTTTGATAACAATAACAGTCAGTATCTACAGGCTTTCTTTAGATCTTGAGGAAGCCCAGTATACCTGAGTTTTGATAGCATTGACCTGTCCACAACTGCTATTTTCTCATAATTCAATTGTTTTTAAAAAGACCCCTCAACAATGCAATTTCAATAAAATTGTAATTTCCCCCCTCTATATACATGTATTAAATTATAAATTAGACAATTAGAAATCAAACAATGATTTGCACAATAATTTCTAGAACTTGTAACTTAATATTGAAATAATTTATGTCATCAATTTATGACACCTCTATATTTATAACAGAAATTATTCATTGAGTCAATGACTTAGAGTAAAAAGAGAGAGAGAGAGAGAGAGAGAGAGAGAGAGAGAGAGAGAGAGAGAGAGAGAGAGAGAGAGAGAGAGAGAGAGATGTAGAATGTGTGTCAGCTAACCTTATGAATACAACCATTATTCAAACACTATGACCACAGAAACTCTGCAGAGGTCCCTGAGACAGGTCCTGTGTATATCAAAACTATAAAAAAAAGAAAGAAAAAAAAAGAAGCATGGACAGGTAGATTTCTACCATGTTCTGTCTGGGTCACCTCTGTCTCTGTGTACTTCTTTGAGTGCCATGGGGTATCATAGAATCAGTACTTAGCTCCTAACAATATGATCAACACATAGAATTGGTACTCTTAACAACATGATCGACATATAGAATCAGTACTTAGCTCCTAACAACATGATCATTCACATAGAATTGGTACTTAGCTCCTAACACATGTACAGGGAAACTTGTGCAGCAAAGATGTTCTGCATTCTGGTATATTTTACAATGCTGCAAAATATTACAGTCCGAAAGGTTTTGTTTATCATGTATATTCTTAGAAAAATGTTGTGCATTCTGGGTAGGATTTATTCTGTATACCGGACGAGATAACGAGAACCGCCAGCTCTTAATTAATGCAATTATTTCCTTTTTCCAGCCACAAAAAGGTAAAAATATATGTACTTAGCTGGACATTAGAAAGAGAGTCCCCTCATGTCAAATATCAGAGAGTGCACAACAGGCTAATTTTCCCATGTTTTATTTACAGTATTGGATTAATAAAGACACAACATACTAATTTTGCTTTGTTTCTTTACAGTATTGGATTAATGAGTACACAACAAACCTGGGGTTTGGGGTATTTCACTCTGGAGTGGAGGTCTATGGAATAGGTGAGTAGACGTCGGAACTGATGATATGATCCACAACAAGGATTAGGGATTGAAGCAGAAAATCCATTGGATCTTCTGTTTGCTTTTGCCCTTCGTCATTATCTCTTAACCTTTACCATCATCTGTAGACAATCACCATTATTTCTAGACCAATGAATTGCCATTATCTCAAAACCACCCAATTACTATTATCTCTTGGTGAGGTACATAGGCAGTGATTGATTACTGTAATTCATACAATGTCATGGGAAATTCTTGGTAGGTTACAGAATGATGTGTTTGGAAGAACCCATAATGTTGTGTTTCTAGAGTAAACAACCCATAAAAAGATGTGTGATAATGTTGTGTTTCTAGCGTAAAGACCCCATGATAAGATGTGTGGTAATGTTGTGTTTCTAGCGTAAAGAACCCATAATAATATGTGCTTTACTGTTGTGTTTTTAGAGTATGCCTATGGTGGACATCCATTTCCAATGACAGGAGTGTTTGAGATCATGCCTAAAGATGCAGAAGATCTTGGAGAACAGTTTAAATTCAAGTGAGAGAGTGAGTGAATGAGAGAGTGAATGAGAGAGTGAGTGAATGAGAGAGTGAATGAATAAGAGAGTGAGTGAATGAGAGAGTGAGTGAATGAGAGTGTGAGTGAATGAGGGAGTGAGTGAATGACAGTGTGAATGAACGAGAGAGTGTTTGGATGAGCAAGTGAGTGAATGAGAGAGTGAGTGAATGAAAGAATGAATGAGAGAGTGGGTGAATGAGAGAGTGGGTAAATGAGAGTGAGTGAATGAGAGAGTGAATGAATGAAAGAATGAATGAGAAGTGAGTGAATGAAAGAATGAATGAGAGAGTGGGTGAATGAGAGAGTGGGTGAATGAGAGAGTGAATGAATGAGAAAATGAATGAGTGTGAATGAGAGAGTGAGTGAATGAGTGAGTGAATGAAAGAATGAATGAGAGAGTGGGTGAATGAGAGAGTGAGTAAATGAGAGAGTGAGTGAATGAAAGAATGAATGAGAGTGAGTAAATGAGAGAGTGAGTGAATGAAAGAATGAATGAGAGAGTGGGTGAATGAGAGAGTGGGTAAATGAGAGAGTGAGTGAATGAAAGAATGAATGAGAGAGTGGGTGAATGAGAGAATGAGTAAATGAGAGAGTGAGTGAATGAAAGAATGAATGAGAGAGTGGGTGAATGAGAGAGTGAGTAAATGAGAGAGTGAGTGAATGAAAGAATGAATGAGAGAGTGGGTGAATGAGAGAGTGGGTAAATGAGAGTGAGTGAATGAGAGAGTGAGTGAATGAAAGAATGAATGAGAAGTGAGTGAATGAAAGAATGAATGAGAGAGTTGGTGAAAGAGAGTGGGTGAATGAGTGAGTGAATGAAAGAATGAATGAGAGAGTTGGTGAATGAGAGAGTGGGTGAATGAGTGAGTGAATGAAAGAATGAATGAGAGTGGGTGAATGAGAGAGTGGGTGAATGAGAGAGAGTGAATGAGAGAGTGAGTGAATGAGAAAATGAATTAGAGAGTGAGTGAATGAGAGAGTGATGAAACAATGTAGAGAGAGAGAGTTTGGTAGTGGTCCCCTGATGAAACAATGTATGGAGAGTTTGGTAGTGGTCCCCTGATGAAACAATGTAGAGAGAGTTTGGTAGTGGTCCCCTGATGAAACAAATGTAGAGAAAATTTGGTAGTGGTCCCCTGATGAAACAATGTAGAGAGAGTTTGGGAGTGGTCCCCTGATGAAACAATGTAGAGAGAGTTTGGGAGTGGTCCCCTGATGAAACAATGTATGGAGAGTTTGGTAGTGGTCCCCTGATGAAATAATGTAGAGAGAGAGTTTGGTAGTGGTCCCCTGATGAAATAATGTAGAGAGAGAGTTTGGTAGTGGTCCCCTGATGAAATAATATAAAGAGAGAGTTTGGTAGTGGTCCCCTGATGAAACAATGTATGGAGAGTTTGGTAGTGGTCCCCTGATGAAACAATGTATGGAGAGTTTGGTAGTGGTCCCCTGATGAAACAATGTAGAGAGAGTTTGGGAGTGGTCCCCTGATGAAATAATGTAGAGAGAGAGAGAGTTTGGTAGTGGTCTCCTAATGAAACAATGTAGAGAGAGTTTGGTAGTGGTCCCTGGATGTAACAATGTATGGAGAGTTTGGTAGTGGTCCCCTGATGAAACAATATAGAGAGAATTTGGTAGTGGTCCCCTGATGAAATAATGTAGGGAGAGAGTTTGGTAGTGGTCCTCTGATGAAACAATGTAGAGAGAGTTTGGTAGTGGTCCTCTGATGAAATAATGCAGAGAGAGAGTTTGGTAGTGGTCCTCTGATGAAACAATGTATGGAGAGTTTGGTAGTGGTCCTCTGATGAAACAATGTAGAGAGAGTTTGGTAGTGGTCCCCTGATGAAATAATGTAGAGAGAAAGAGAGTTTGGTAGTGGTCCCCTGATGAAATAATGTAGAGAGAGAGTTTGGTAGTGGTCCCCTGATGAAATAATGTAGAGAGAGAGTTTGGTAGTGGTCCCCTGATGAAACAATGTATGGAGAGTTTGGTAGTGGTCCCCTGATGAAACAATGTATGGAGAATTTGGTAGTGGTCCCCTGATGAAACATTGTAGAGAGAGTTTGGTAGTGGTCCCCTGATGAAACAATGTATGGAGAATTTGGTAGTGGTCCCCTGATGAAACATTGTAGAGAGAGTTTGGTAGTGGTCCCCCGATGAAACAATGTATGGAGAGTTTGGTAGTGGTCCCCTGATGAAACAATGTATGGAGAGTTTGGTAGTGGTCCCCTGATGAAACAATGTATGGAGAGTTTGGTAGTGGTCCCCTGATAAAACAATGTATGGAGAGTTTGGTAGTGGTCCCCTGATGAAACAATATAGAGAGAATTTGGTAGTGGTCCCCTGATGAAACAATGTATGGAGAGTTTGGTAGTGGTCCCCTGATGAAACAATGTAGGGAGAGAGCGTGCAGAAAGTGGTGAAAAGTTCTCACAGAGAATGTTGTTATTTCCTAGGGAATCCATAAGAATGGGGAGAACAGACTTTACCCCTGAGGATGTGAGGAAGATCGTGGATCAGCTGGGCAAGGAATTCAAGGGGGACCAGTACCACCTATTAAACAAGAACTGTAACCACTTCACTGCATCTCTAACACAGGTAGATATACTCAGTGAATGAGGACGATGTTTATTGTAATCACCGTGTCTGTCTCTATTGTAATAACTGTGTCCATCCCCATTGTAATCGCTATCTCTATTGTAATCACTGTCTATTGTAATCACCAGCTCCATCTCTATTGTAATCACCGGGTCCATCTCTATTGTAATCACTGGGTCCATCTTTATTGTAATCACCGTGTCTGTCTCTATTGTAATCACTGTGTCTGTATTGTAATCACCGGGTCTGTATCGTAATCGCTGTCTCTATTGTAATCAATTTGTCCCTATTGTAATCATTGTCTCAATTGTAATCAACAGGTCTGTCTCTATTGTAATCACTGTGTCTGTATTGTAATCACCGGGTTTGTCTCTTTTGTAATATCCGTGTCTGTATCTATTGTAATTGCTGTTTCTATTGTAATCAATTTGTCCCTATTGTAATTGCCGTCTCAATTGTAATCAGCAGGTCTGTTTCTATTGTAATCACCGGGTCTGTCTCTATTGTAATCACTGTGTCTGTCTCTATTGTGATAACCGGGTCTGTCTCTATTGTAATCAGCAGGTCTGTCTCTATTGTAATCACTGGGTCTGTATTGTAATCACTGTGTCTGTCTCTATTGTAATCACTGTGTCTGTCTCTATTGTAATCGCTGTCTGTATTGTAATCACAGGTGTCTGTATCTATTGTAATCAGTGTGTCCGTCTCTATTGTAATCACCGTGTCTGTCTCTATTGTAATCACAGTGTCTGTCTCTATTGTAATCACAGTGTCTGTCTCTATTGTAATCACTGTGTCTGTTTCTATTGTAATTGCTATGTCTGTATTGTAATCACAGGTGTCTGTATCTATTGTAATCACAGTGTCCGTCTCTATTGTAATCACAGTGTCTGTCTCTATTGTAATCACAGTGTCTGTCTCTTTTGTAATCAGTGTGTCTGTCTCTATTGTAATCAGTGTGTCTGTCTCTATTGTAATCACAGTGTCTGTCTCTATTGTAATCACTGGGTCTGTCTCTATTGTAATCAGTGTGTCTGTCTCTATTGTAATCACAGGGTCTGTCTCTATTGTAATCACTGGGTCTGTCTCTATTGTAATCGCTATGTCTGTATTGTAATCACTGTGTCTGTCTCTATTGTAATCACTGTGTCTGTCTCTATTGTAATCATTGGGTCTGTATCTATTGTAATCAGTGTGTCTGTCTCTATTGTAATCACTGGGTCTGTCTCTATTGTAATCACAGGGTCTGTCTCTATTGTAATCACTGGGTCTGTCTCTATTGTAATCGCTATGTCTGTATTGTAATCACTGTGTCTGTCTCTATTGTAATCACTGTGTCTGTCTCTATTGTAATCATTGGGTCTGTATCTATTGTAATCGCTATGTCTGTCTCTATTGTAATCACTGTGTCTGTCTCTATTGTAATCACTGGGTCTGTATCTATTGTAATCACTGGGTCTGTCTCTATTGTAATCACTGGGTCTGTATCTATTGTAATCACTGTGTCTGTCTCTATTGTAATCACTGGGTCTGTATCTATTGTAATCACTGGGTCTGTATCTATTGTAATCACTGGGTCTGTCTCTATTGTAATCACTGTGTCTGTTTCTATTGTAATCACTGGGTCTGTATCTATTGTAATCGCTATGTCTGTATTGTAATCACTGTGTCTGTCTCTATTGTAATCAGTGTGTCTGTATTGTAATCACAGGTGTCTGTATCTATTGTAATCACTGTGTCTCTATTGTAATCACTGTGTCTCTATTGTAATCACAGTGTCTGTCTCCATTGTAATCATTGTGTCTGTCTCTATTGTAATCAGCAGGTCTGTCTCTATTGTAATCACTGTGTCTGTCTCTATTTTATTCACTGTGTCTGTCTCTATTGTAATCAGTGTCTCAATTTTAATCACTGTGTCTGTCTCTCTTGTAATCACCGGGTCTGTCTCTATTGTAATCACTGTGTCTGTCTCTTTTGTAATCACCGGGTCTGTCTCTATTGTAATCACTGTGTCTGTCTCTTTTGTAATCACCGGGTCTGTCTCTATTGTAATCACTGTGTCTGTCTCTTTTGTAATCACCGGGTCCATCTCTATTGTAATCATTGTGTCTGTCTCTATTTTATTCACTGTGTCTGTCTCTATTGTAATCACTGTGTCTGTCTCTATTGTAATCACTGTGTCTGTCTCTATTTTATTCACTGTGTCTGTCTCTATTGTAATCAGTGTCTCAATTTTAATCACTGTGTCTGTCTCTCTTGTAATCACCGGGTCTGTCTCTATTGTAATCACTGTGTCTGTCTCTTTTGTAATCACCGGGTCTGTCTCTATTGTAATCACTGTGTCTGTCTCTTTTGTAATCAGTGTGTCCATCTCTATTGTAATCACCGTGTCTGTCTCTATTGTAATCACCATGTCTGTCTCTTTTGTAATTACCGGGTCTATATTTTAATCACCGGGTCTGTCTCTGTTTTAATTGAACATTTTTAACTTCTTGATAACTACTATTCCAATTCTTTTCAAATTTTATATGAAGCATCTTTGGGATGGGGGGGGGGGGGGGCATGGATTGTAAAATTCAGAACTCCTGCACCCTAGGGGCCTTAGGGGTGAGACAAAAATTCACAAAAATTGACCACTTTTAAAAAATCTTCTCTACACCTGCATATCTTTAAGAGAAACTAAATGCATAATGATAAAGAGCAGGAAGGCCTCTACCGAAAGTGTAACTTTCAGGATCCCTGAGGTAGAGGTTCTGACACCAGGGTAGGACCAAACTTGATATATATATATAGTGTATATGTGCAAAACATATAAATGATATCTGCTTTAATGCTGTTGATACTAAATTGAAACTAAATGGATATTTAGAAGGAGTAGATAGTCCTTTATCAAAATTCTTTAAGGTTGCTGATAGAGTATAAAATCTAAATGCATATTAGGAATAGCAAAAAAGGATGTGCAAAAATGGCAAATTTCGCAACCCCAGAGTTTTGTCTCTGGAATGGGTCCAAATTAGTCATATTGTTTAATGTTAATATATTATGTAAAGCCTTCCATCAGTATATGCACTTCTGAGGGCATTGAAGTTTTAAGAACACATCTTGTTTTATACTGTTGCTGAACATTAAAATATAGCATAGATATTCAGAGCAGGAATTTTTTTTCTAGATTTCCTCGCCCTTGGGACTAGAGATACTTTTAACTAGTACTCAGGTGACCGATAAGGCTTGTCGACCTTTTGTTAATGTTAATTACCACTATTTTAAAATGTATTTAAAAAGAACAATAAGAATACGAAAACCTATCTGTTTAAACATCCATTATTCAGTCTAATATCTGTCATACAGTACAAATTAAGGTGTATCATTTTCTTCTGCAAATCTGTGTGATAGCTGAACGTTATGGAGTTTTAAAGTTTGATTTAAATAAACAGTCAAACTTCATTATATTGAACTCGATGGGACTGAGAACCTCGTTATCTTAAACTTAACAGGACTGAGAAAAAACTTCGGGATAAATGTAGGTTCGAGATTTTTTAAAGGTTAAAATATATTTTAAAAATGTAGTTAGGATGTCTTACTCATTTTGACCAATGGTATTCCAGATTCCGAAGTTAAACTAGTTTATTGTGTGTACACAAATAAAGGATTATTTACAACTAATTCTGAACAGTGTATATCCAATTTAAGAAATGGGAATGTATATATACTGAATAATTCCTTCTGTATCTTTGTTTTACAGATATTGTGTGGGAAGGAACCACCTAGCTGGGTCAATAGACTTGCCTATGTGAGCACGTGCATCCCATTTCTTGAACGAGCTTTACCCAAAGAATGGTTAACCCCTATTGCCTTACAGCAAGTCATTCAGGAACCCATAGTGCGGGAGCATGATCCTCGGGGTGCCTCGGGAAGAAATGAGAGAGAGGGATCATTTCATATACACAACCGCCGTAACTAGTTTTATAGAATGTGTCAAAAGTCTGTGTCCAGCGTTGTTTTGCCTGAAGTGAATGAATGGCTGAGAGTAGGAGAGGAGAGAATGATATATCTTTGTTGTAATATAAGAATTTTGTTCTGTTATTTTTGAATATTTATTTTTTTTCCAGAATGTTTTAATAGTTAGACATTGACATGTCTACATCATATCTGTGATTCAAATAAATTTTGAATTCATGAATGGTTTGTCCATTATATTTTGTGTTTCATTTGTGCTAGGGACTTGAACATTTTGTAGATATGAACACTTTGTAAACTTAATCTGTCCCATTCATTATTACTGTACAGTTTCTCCTTAACTGGCCTATTCAGGTTTCTCCAGGTACTTTGAAATCACTCATTTTCGTTGGGTAAAGTGTCAGTAGTTTCAGAAGAAATTATTGTTTGGGGGCCTGGATTTCATAGTTTCAGAAGTGACTCATCGGTGGAAGAATGATTGTTTTTATGCCCCTGTAATCTGAGATGTAAGAATGATTGTTTTTATGTCCCTGTAATCTGAGATGTAAGAATGATTGTTTTTATGCCCCTGTAATCTGAGATGTAAGAATGATTGTTTTTATGTCCCTGTAATCTGAGATGTAAGAATGATTGTTTTTATGCCCCTGTAATCTGAGATTTTCAGGGGCACATGGTTTTGTGTGTGTCCATCTGTTATACAGTATATGTTTGTCTACAAAAACTTTAACTTGAACAATTAGTGCTAGTGCTTTCATATTTCATATGTGTATTCCTTATGACAATACCTTTCATTGTACCAAATATTTAGACTTCATGACCTTGGAGATTGACTTTAAAGCTGTATGGTCTGATAGTCATGTATTAGTTTTGTACAGACTTACTTTAAAGCAGATGAATTAGTTTTTAAAGTCATTAACTTTCCCTTAATTACATGCTTGAAAACATTATTTGACTGTAAAAGAAAACAGCGAGAAGATTATTTATAAGTTAAATATAGTGGGTTTGCATAAATACATTTAATGCTGTTAGGTGTATATAAATAACCCCACACGCATGAGGGGTATCCCAACATAATATATATAACTCGCATGCAACTGTTCAGGTATGACAATGAATTACTAAGAGGTATTTGATATTTTTATTTCTCTTTAACTTATGGCATGGTACTGTTGTAACAAAATGCACAGCTTTACACGGATAAGACTACTGATGATCAATCTTCGTTTGCCAAGGTGATGATACACAGTGTTTCTCTCTCTTTTTTTTTGTTGTTGAAAGAAACACCATGTATTGTCACCCTTGGCTAGCGAAGATCCTGATGATCTTGCCTCTGAAAGTCTGAACAGGACATGTGACTGTCACTTGATTTGTGCATTACAAATGGCCAAGTGACAGTTGTTTGTAAAGAATGATTTAAAACCAAATGATTCTGGTTAAAACAGGTGAAAGAATGTACAACATCTTGTAGAGCCTTGCGATGATTTAACACTGTTTGTACAAGGTGGACAAAATTTGGACCATATACAACTTTAACCTTCACCATAAATTTTGAATGCTTAGTGAAAGGGCTCTACTTTATGTATTTCCCATGTATATTTCTTTGAGACAAGACCTTTCTTTAATGGGTACCAGAATTATTTTTGTTGCCGTTTGGGGGTATCAGTGTTTCACAAACACACCTTGTTTGTAATAATCCCATTTCCCCTGTTGCTGAAGGGTGTTAATTAAGGTGGAATACTACACCAGAGAAATTTGATGTGGATGAAAAGTGGAGGATGTGTACAACAATAATTTGAAACTGAAACTTTCAAATTTACTTTATTTAGTCAAAAAATGCAGTTTTACAGAAAGCAATCTGAAAACAAATTTAAAATCCCTGCTGGGCTTGAACCCGCAATCTACAGTTCAGCAGTCAACGTGCTAACCTACTGAGCTACTCAGCTAGGCAATAATGTTTTAAATGAATAGACAAATATTTATATTTTCATTCATATTTTAAAAGGAAGTCAGCCATTATATGACGATGTAGAATACCTCCTTAATGTAATACAGGGTATGTCCGAATGACAAAAACAAGAAGAATGAGTGATTTTTCAGTACCTGATCTCCCTGTTGTGCAGGAAACTGATCAGAGGATGCATCATGTATATTACTTGTAGTATTTCGTTACATTCCCATGACATCTAATGTCTATGTATTGTAGTAGAAGTTAAAATGGTAGTTGATTAGACGTCTATATGTACACCAAATTCATTGTCTTCTTGCAGATAGGGCATATGACACGTAACCTAAATTAGAGTAGTAATTGATCACGGACTTCTTGGATCATTTCAAGAACAAACAAGGTGCCTAAATATTTTAATCAGTTTTTAAAACAAATGCACCACATGTTTAATTGTGAAAAAAAGTTTACACTCGGATTTCTGTTGGATTTGCTGATTGTAGACCTGTATGAACCTGGCATTTTGACTGGTAGGGCCTACTATTTGTATATAATCACCATATTCTTTCAATATAGTAAAGAAATTTCAATTTGATTTGGAGATTTCATTGGTTGTGGTATTAATTCTTTCTGAGAGGCTCATTTTGATGAAGATTTTATTTGAAATGACCAATCTGATGTCATATGAAGGGCTGGTTTTGATTGGACTGTGGACTCATCTGATGTCGTAAGAGTGGCTGGTTTTGATTGGACAGTGGACTCATCTGATGTCGCAAGAGGGACCGGTTTTGATTGGACTCTGGACTCGTCTTGTGTCATAACTGGTTTTGATTGGACTGTGGACGAATTTGAATATGAGAAGCAAAGACACTTATCACTGTACTTCAGATTTTGATTGGTACTTTAACATCGGATTGTCCCTTGTACTTGACAACCCTATAACTGTGTTTTCGTTAGTGTAAGTTTTTTTGTGGGTGGTAACTTTGAAAGTTTGTTGAGCTTAGATTGCACATGTAAAATTATGAAACCATTTGATGACCTAATATTATGGAGCTGTTCTTGTTTTTGTCATGTGTTGGGGGGGGGGGGGGGGTCAATGTGTATATGTATAAATACATAATACTGCATGACCAAAGACACCCACCCCCCCACCCCACCCCCATCTTTACGTTTACTTTATACATATTTCCTATGAAATTTGGAAAGAAGCTCCACATTATCATGCAAAGAATAATTGTTTTGAAAATTTCTATTTATGTCATAATGACATTTTTGTGACAGAAATTAATGTAGTGCTGTTAGGAGTATTATTTTTTCTCTCCATTTTTGTCTTTTTCTATATTGCTATGTCATAACAAGAATGTTAATACTGTAGATTCCTAAATATGCGGGAGGAATTTATTACTGCATAATTTCGTGAGAAGCAAAACGCGTGAAATAAAATTACCCTCTTTTATTTTTACATTGCTATATAATACATGTAAACACTCACAATCAACTGACAATTTACAAATTCCTGTTCTCACGATTAGACGTTTAAGTCATTTTGCGATATTAAGTTCTTGCGTAAAATACGGAGTCTGACAGCGCTAATATTATTCCACAATCTGTACGTATAAGAATTTAAAGTTAATTTACATTACCAAGCAGTTTTAGATTCTTGTCATCTTGAGGTGAATCAATGTAAAATGATCTCTTGCTGTGATTTGCATCACAGGTACACTTTAAATTAACCCAAGATTGTAAAATTTAAAAGTATTGAAAATTAAATTTGGAAGTAATATATGTTGACAATCTTTTCATACACCAATTAATTTGTTTGACAGATTCAGTAATGGAAGGACGAGTACATCTCATATAACACCCGAGTTAAATGTACGTCTATATACAAGTTATGTACTACTGTATATATAGTACAATATGCACACTACATTCACCCCACCAGTTATTTTACACATATGCAAGCATCATGCACTGAGTATTTATACACAAGAAATTAACACTGACCTCCAATGGAATACAAAAAGTAAATTGATGTCAATTATCATTGAATTGACAAAGTTTCTCAATATATCGAGTGTCAAGGTTTGATGGTACCGTTTCTCGAGGAGGACTATATATATACCTTACAGAACAATTGTTGAAAGATTCTCAGTTGTCAGGATCCACCATTTTGTTTTTGTTTGGTCAGGAGGTTTGCATATAGTTACCATGTATTACAGCGATAGATTTTTCTCAGCTTTGTGAATGTGTTGGTTGTAGTATAGAGCAAAATTTTATTTTATTTCGTTACAAATTTCAGTCGTGATAAGAGTTATTTACCCTTTATATTCGAATATTAATTACATTCACACATAGAAGTTTTAGATTTGAATAAATACCAAGTTTATATGGTTATATTTTTACTTTATACAAGATGAACAAAATTTGCTGATATCAAAAATTTGAAGTGCCAACCTCTGTCTGATTGTCCATTGACATCCTCCTGAAAGTTTTACTTCTGCTACACAGTACTGTCTTGGGGAAATTGTTTCGGGAGGGGGGGGGGGGGGTAGTAAATTTATTGTTGTCCTGTGTACCTAGTAATCACATACTTCATCATCCCAAATAAAATTCTAGTTACTAAACTGACTTAAGTATAAACATTTCTGTAATCCTAGGAGAATGATGCAGGAATATTAAATAAAGAATTTGATCATGGGTACATTCTGTATATACCTGAAGTGTGGATAGTAAGGATAGATAGATCTTGTATACATATCCAACCATCCCCCTCTACCCAAAGAAAAACAAGATATGGAAACAACTTGATTTATTAAAAATATGCTACATTGTATTTCCCCGCTGATCACCTTAAATCATTCTGCATAGTCAGTTTCTACTTTTTATAAGCTTTTGCAATGAGCACTTGTGTAATATTTAGTTTGTGTATATACACAAGATCTATACACACTTCAGGTGCCTGTGAATTTGATCACATAGCCTGCATACACCAGTCATCAAAATTAAAAAACAGCAGAGTCTCTCAGAAAAAGCAGTCAATTTATTTGGAACTCATTTTTATTATTTTTAAAAATCTGCAGGTAGTGTATATTAATTCATGAAATACTTGTACTAATTTAGTAAAAATGATGTATTCATGTATATGAAGTTTTGCAAAATAAAATTGCTATTAATAATTTTCATACACAAGAACTACCCCCCCCCCTTCTTAGTTTTTACAACTATTATACCCTTCTGAAAGCAGGTTTACTATCCACCCTGCATGCAAATTTTTACCTGCACTTCTACATTATTGTACGTTAAGTCTAAGTCACTGGACAATGATATTTTGCAATTATTTATTGAGTTCACATTAGTATATGCTGACGGTACATGTGTCTTTAAAGTGTGTCACGATTAAAGTGTGTCATGATGAAAGTGTGTCACGATTAAAGTGTGTCATGATTAAAGCGTGTCACCATCTTTGTTTTCTGTTAGAGGTTCTGCTAACACTCTAATTATATCTTTTGATTTTTTTAAAAGAGAAAAACCAACATCAATATAAAAGAATTGAAAATACAAAGAACACTAACACAATATTCAAGTGGTTTCATGTTTTGTATGGATTTTATTCATTGTAAATAAGCATGACATTGTTTAGAACAGGTACTTTGATTAAATGTATATGATATACATAAGAAGCAGATTCATTTTTACATGTAACCCTGTCAAAACTGTGACAAAATAAATGTTCAATGCAGTTCTAACTCTCTATTTTTATCTCTGAAATCACACAAAACAAATTATTCATCTTGAACACTTTAGGGCTTGCTGTGGTTAACAATTATAAATAAAATGCAGGGAATTCCCTTCTAAGAATTATAAATACAATGAGGGGAATTCCCTTCAATGAATTATAAATAGAACGAGAGGAATTTCCTTCAAGGAACTTTCACATGTAGAAATGTACGGGTGTCTAATAATACTGTAGGTTCCTTATTTTACGTGAATCATTAATAAGGCGAAATGACTCGTATACGTCAAATCGTGTGAACATTTATTAGAGTTTTATATAGGTATTTTAACAACAGAAAAATAAAAGCCAATAATTTTATTTATTAAGTGATGCCTCTCATGAAATTATGCAATTCCTCGCGTATATTTAGGAATCCACAGTAATCCTGTTGTATTTGAGAACAAGTAGATATACTTCAAAACATCACATGGAATGTATTGGTGTGATCACTACTATAACAGCAGAAATCAATTAAACAAGAAGATTGCAAGAAATTTTGTGTGGAAATTAACGGGCCATTAGGTGTGACACAATCCATAAAAGCAGTTCATTCACAAATCAGGAGATTATCGTTGCACCCATTTGCTCTAGCTAGCCTGTGTCTATTACAGTAAGTGTATAATAATGGCAACTTTGACATCCATGATTAAACTACAAACAACACATGCATATATTCCACTTTTTGTGTCCATACAATTGCAGTGTATTTATAAGTGATGATAAAACTGAAACTAATATTTTGTATGCCAAGGGTACAGTACAATGTATAATGCCATTGCCTACGTCAAATGACTGATGTCAAGGTATTCAGTGAATAACAAAAGGAGATTTAAACAGTTTTGAATTTTTCAAATCAGAATAAATATTTTATTGTTGAATAATGATGAAAGAGAAACTGATCAAATTCAAAAGATTGGTAAATGATAAGAAGCTGATCCTTTTGCACGCGAGACTTTGGAAGAGTTATCCGCCCTTGGTAAAAATAAGAAAAATCTAATTTTCTACAAACGTGTGGTAAATGATTAATATTATTTCATATTTTCATAAAGAGAAAGTTTACATAATTTTTTACAGAGAGATTTGTATGAAAATTCAATTTCTTTTTATGGCATTTTAATGAAACATACTTTCCCCATTAACTTCAATGTAAGATTTTTAAATGAAATAAATCAGTTATTAAAATTTTTGAATCTCTATGGTGGAATATTTTTGTTCAATAACCTTTTCAAAATGATACCATGATTACAAAACATTTATTAAATGTGAAATATGATCGTTATACATTGAATAACTTAATATTAAAATGTTTGTCAAAATGTGCAATCCATTCCTGGGCAGCATTTCACACAAAATACTTCAATTACTTCTTTCTAAATAAGTTTCAAAAATACATTTAAGTTCATCATGAAAGGCAAATTACAATGTGTTTTACTTTTGCACATGCATGTAATAACATGCTATTATCAATATCTATTTTTAGTAACAAATCATGCTCTTTGACACCATTCATTTCAAAATTAGTGTAGTCAAAATACAGTTAAAAATTGTCCATATAGCTGAGTAAACAATAATATCAAAGTAAAATAGCACCCAACAGTTCATAGTTCACACGGTTTCTGTGAATCTCCAGGGCCAGTGAAAAACAGTTTTATATAATCAAACTTTGTTTTATCCAACACAATTTTCATCATTTTCCTCTCATAGGGGAATGAATATCCCTTTGCTATAAGCATGAGTTCGCTATGAGCGGAATTTGTTATAAGCCTGAATTTGCTATGGGCGTGTTTTCCTGGACACCGTTTCTTGAGGTCTGCTACATCCATGCTGACAGCATACTCCTGTACTGTTCGATAGCTGTATGTTATTCGCTGATCACGTTTCTTTTTTGACACATCCTCTATTTTTCTAGATCTCGGTGTTCGGGTCTGTTCCTTTTCCTGTCTTCTGTTTCAGTTTAGCCTCGTTTTTGGGGTTATATTTTTTGACACATCCTCTATTTCTCTAGATCTCGGTGTTCGGGTCTGTTCCTTTTCCTGTCTTCTGTTTCAGTTTAGCCTCGTTTTTGGGATTATATTTTTCAGTACGTGTGTGCCACACCAGGATCTGAAATTATTTCATAAATCTTGCGTATTAGAAATATGTTTTGTGCAGGGTACTTGTATGCGCCCTGTTTGTCGATATAAGAACTTGTATAACCATTGTGACATGTTAATACAGCAATCAGTCATTAAGCCTGGAGAACAGAATAGATGTAAGATTTTTTTTATCAATCATTACAGATGATTTGATCATAAGCCACATTTATGCTAAGTTTGAGCTTTTTATGCCTCTTTTTTACCACTACTGTACTTAATTTGGTTGTTTAATGGGCTGGAACCAAGAAATATAAATTACAGTATAAAGAAAACATACATTTTCACTATATTAGCCAATATGCCAACCCTAGCACCTGACCCTGGGGCTATGAAATTCACAATTTTGGCAGAGGCTTCCTTGCTCATTATGACCATCACAATATACAGTAAATGTCTGATAGCTACATGTATCCCTGAGTAAAGAAGATTTTTAAAAATTGCATAATTTTTAAACAGTTTTTGGCCTTGCCCTTCGGCACTCGAGGGGTAGGGGCCACAAATTCATAATTCCTGTCCCCTTAACGAAATAATGCTACAGGCTAACTTTGTAATTGAGAACAAGTAGAAATTCTTTAAATGTTAACACACGAAGGACGACAGACAAAATACTAGATCGCAATATGTGCGAATTAGTGTATGTTAAAGGGACTGGTTCACATTTTTTGAAGAAAATATTTTTTTATTTTTGGTGTTAAAAATTAGAAATATAACTCATTTAGATTTGGACCTTCTGAATGCAAGGATAAGAGTAATATTTTATTCTTAAATCTGTGTTATGTAAATAAGGACGAGTTCGGGTCTTTTTATGTTTACAAACAAACCAGTGAAAATGTTGTAATTCAATGAAGTGGGATTTTGCAGTGTTTACGTGAGATTTTCTATTATTTGATCAAGTAACAATGAATTTTCAAGCTAAAATTTGTAAATAATGCAAAATACAAAGGTGGTTTTATAAGGATATTTTTAGGTAACTATAGGTTTTATAAATATTTAAAAAATTTACAAATGGTTTTACAAAATTCTATAAAATATTTTTTGGGGTATCCTATGTACTTAAACAGTCATTACTTTGGTGCATCTGTCTGCTCTTGGTTCTAAATCAGGCATGGTAATATCAAGTAAGCGGAGAATGGTAGACTCCTGGTAGCCTCGCTGCACATTGTTACTGAACCATGCATTAGGGTGGTCAAAAAACAGCTGGAGATTGACGGCAAAACCAGCCATGTCTATAGGAAACGGCCTTGTTGGTCTGTAGTACACTCCCCAGCCTGTTACCTGGAATGTAACGAGGGTAAACAGCTTTACATCATCAAAATAAACTATGTGATATACTATTATTATCTGCCAATTGAACAAGTATGAAAACAAGAGGCCCAAGGGCCACATCACTAACCTGAGTCACCTTGGCCCACATTTAAAGATTTTCCCTGCATGTTCGCATGTAATACTTTGATCTTTATTGTGGCCCCAACCTACCCCCAGGGGGCATGCTTTTTACAAACTTGAATCTGTACTATGACAGAAAGTTTAAGATAAAGGTCACAAATTCTGGTACCAACGAAAGTTCTTGCCACAAAGAATAATATGAAAGCCCTATCTCATCCACTCAAAAGTTATGGTCAAGGTTAAAGTTTTTGCAGAAAGACAGACAGGCCAAAAACTGCACGCCCCCAAATCTTCCATTACAGGGACATAAAAAGATGATAAATGCCACCTACACATACAGATATACATACCAAGTTTTTATCACAGATTGGACTCTCAAACCTCAACCCCCCTACCATTGCAACAGGCCACACAGAAACTTTCTTGGTGAAACGCATCTGAAAGAAGCATCATATGAATCAGAAGTATTATCAATAAATTTATCAATAAACTTAATTCCAAAAATTCCCAGCAGATAAGTTTTATATATTCAAGTTAGAAACCACTAGAAGTGCTTTCTATCTCCAAGTAAATTTATTTTCACTGACACTTTAATCATACAGCGCATAAATTGACACAATGACAGTCAATATTTATACAGTAAAACACGGTTATAGCAAACCTCCCAAGCTAGTAAAAACAGTACATTATAATCAAATGTCATTTTATCCAATAAAATTTTTCCATTATTTTCCTCTCATTTGGAATTTTTGCTATTTTGCTCTCATTTGGGGAATAAATAGCACTTCGCAATCAGCATGAATTCTTATTAATAAGTATGTTTTACTGTAGTTTGCATGAAAACTGTTAGAGCCATTTCATTGTTCAGAAGTATCTACTCATTGTGTATCTTGCAGTTCATAGATTACCTCTTCAAACAGTTCTATGCTGTATGTGTTGTCATCATCAGCAAAATACACCACGCCTTTGGTCTTTTGAGGATCGAGGGACGCTCGTATCCATGTCAAACCGGCATTCCTCTGGAGGACTCCTCTTGGCTTCAGCCAATTAGGATCCGAGCTCTTTAGTTTAACTTGTTGTGGGGTGGCAACATTTAGATGTGTGTATGGAATTTGGCACTTTGCCAGGAAGTGTCGAACTTTGTCTGTCTTTTTGTCTGAGTCTTCTACTATTATCCAATGAATGTTTGGCACATGAAGTAAAGTGTAGTATAGACGTGTCAACTCCGCCTTCTGCTCGATCCGGTCATAAGTAGGGGTGATTAAGTAAATAGTGGGGAGGGATGTGTTGAATGGTTTCTGAAATGGCTTGAGCATTCGACATTTGTGTAATTTATCCTCATATTCCCTGACCCTTCGTCGTGATTCGTCCAGTAACTTCTCTTTCTCGGCCAGCCTCTTCTGCAGTACCTCAAGCTTTTCCTCTACGATACCATCCTCCCCTTCATCAATGACTGAAGAAAAATTTAAATGTGAGTTCAGTACTACAAAGACTAAGTTCTAGAATACGATTAACAAAGTTCTACAAAAAGTAAACAATGCTGCACTGAGCTCATACTATTGACAAAATATAGGTAAAAAAAAAAACAATTGTTTTCATAGTATTCACATGAACAAAAATGACAATCACCGACACTATTTTTTCCGTGTTAAACCTTTCTTGGTGATGACATATAGTCATTGTATATTGAGGAATTTTGACACTATTAATATTTGGTAGATTTTTCTCATAAAAGAACTTTGAAATCTTAGCGCTTTATTTTTTTATTTAATTCATTTTTCATTTCATGAATAGAAATTTTGGCACTTTTAATTTGGCAAATTTTCCTCATTTGCCAAAAAATAAAACATTTTCAATGTGCCGAAAATGACTGGATATATAGTAAGTTATACAGTGATAAGTTGTAGTTCTTTGTATATATGACTTTGTGTGTTAGGAAATAAGATATCCATTCCGTAATTTCACTAGAATGTGACAGTCATGTGATCTATCTTTTGTACATTTAACACCCAACTGTATTCCCCATCCAAATGAAGTAAACTAAATAATTAAAGGAATAATTATCTTCTCATTTGTTATTTGCAACTGTTTATGCTGACTTAACAATTGCAAACCGAGTTTTACCAGCGACTTGTTAGCAGAGCATTATAATTCATTATAGTACTATATCTTCAATGATTTTCGAACTTTAACAAAGACATTGAAAATTGGGTAATTAATTGTCCTACTGTTGTTTTACTTGACTATGGCCGGTGATAGTTGCCTTAACTTCCGTGCAGTATTTATGAATTGAAACTCAAAAAAATGTTGTTGAATCAGTCACTCATTTATTATGTCATAATATTAAAACACACTGCTTTTCTACAATGTCACTAGCTGCAGAACTGTAGCTCTCTGAAAAAAGTTTTTCAGTTTTTTCAGAGAACTACAGTTCTGCAGCTACAATGTCACAAAACAAGTTGTTTTTTATCATTTCTGGAGTAATGTTATCTTAAGGGAAACAATTGCAGATATCAAATCAATACATATTTATTTTCGTATCTTTCAGTCACATTTGCTGAGATGCTATTTCATTTTCAAGATTCCTTAGTTTACAAATCAGAGATTCTTTTTACAGGACAGTAATTTTGAGAACATCTCCAAGCTACATGGAATGTTTTCTTTTGTATGTAACAGGAAGGGAGAAAATGCAACGGACCAGACCAGGATTCGAACCCGGGCCCCCTGAATCTCTAGTCAGGTTCTTTACCAACTGAGCTAATTGGCCACTGGCGATTGAACCCGACTGACCACTACATTTATAACCTTTGTATGACGACATCAGAGAAATAAACATAAAAATAAAATTAGTCAATGACAGAAAAATTCAGTTCTAAAAGCTGGCCTGTTTTGTTTCTCTGTAAAGCATAAATCTCTATAATAGGTGAAATATTCAGGGAACTAAGGCACATAATAATAACAATATTAGCAGTCAACATTGAACAGGACACTAAATGTTTTAGCCTGAGCTCTGTTTACCATGATAATTAAGAAGCCACAAAATGATGAAAATCGAGACACAGCAGTAGAGGTAGACAATCCTCCTCACGGTGAATTTAACCATCCCTCATACATCGTCTGTCTGTAAAGAGAACGATATAGTTATTATTAACCATCCCTCATACATCGTCTGTCTGTAAAGAGAACGACATAATTATTATTATTAACCATCCCTCATACATCATCTATCTATAAAGAGAACCATTCAGAATCAAAAGAAAAGTCGATGTAGGCTAAATCTCGGCTGAGAAAGTAAATTTCCAGACATGAATTATGAAGGACTGCTTTGAGAGACAGTCCAAATTATTCAGCTCAGCCGAATCTCAGCCAAGATTAGAGGTAGACTATGCCTGTCCACTTCCCTAAAGAGAATAGAGTTGACACAAAGCAAATGTCAGAACCGGTACCATTGCGTAAACTGGAAATTTCGCCGCCTCCAGCTAAAGGCGGCATTCTCGGCCAATTTTGACTACTTGCGAGCAGAATTCAATGTTAAACTCATAAGGCCAAAATAAAAAATATGTTTGTTTCAGGTCGCCCAACCGACCCTAAATATATCCACCGACTCTATAATTTTTTTTTTTCAATTTTCCGATTCCGATGTACGAACTATTACCCAAAATCATTTTGGTACGAGCTAACAATATAGACAACAACCTGCTTCGGTGTTGGCAATAAGGTTACATAAATGCCAGCATCAGAACCACAGGCACTTGTTTCATACATGGGTCCCCCTCCTTAATAATCAAGGAGGGGAGCCCATGTATGAAACTAGTGCCTGTGGACAAGACCCCGTTCGTAGTCGAACAATTTTATTTTTTATCTAACACTTGATTCTGTAGCAGTTCCTGCGACATATGAAGTAAAGTTTAATGATCCATCACTCTTTTCAACCCAAAACACCCATGCACTGGTAATTACTTGTACAGAATTTTGGCCCTTTTCCCTCCTAAAAATTGCCAATTTTTTCTCAATTTAGCTTGCATTTTTCCCAATAATAAATTTATGAAAGGAAAACATATTTGAAAAAAATAAACATTCGATGTGAATTATTTACATAAGACTTAACAAAGAGTTATAGAAATTATGATTTGGATAGAATAGTTGAAAATTTTAGAAGGTTAAAGAAAATTAGATGTGTAAAATAAAGATGATATAAGGCCAAGTAAAATTAATTAGTAGATTATCATTCAAACTTCACAAAAAAATGGGGCGGGTGGGAGGATTTTATTGTTTATTTTTTGCCATGGTATTCTTGACCTCGAAAATGCCTTCTCTCATTGAGAAAAGGCTTTATAAATCATAATTACATGTGTATTTGGGTTTCTAAAAGGCAAAGTGAAACAAAGTACATTTACGATACCGGACCGAACATAAAAATATCCGGAAATCGTAATTTTGAAAAATAAAAAAAAATCGGGGTGGGGCAATTTT
>NC_079168.1:28231142-28411142 GCF_947568905.1 Ostrea edulis
CTAAAAGAAATTAATATTGGCGATTTTGAACTTTGAATGTATGATTATTTATTTTTTATCTCTTTTGCATTATTATTTCATAATACAAATTTTGTTTATTCTGATGCTTTTTATATCATATACTTGATTTAACTGGAAAATGATTTCAGTGGAAAGTTATCTGTTCTTTATATTAAAGGGACATACTACAAACTACAGTTGTGATAGTTGAGAATTCAACAAAATTTTTAATTTTAAAAATATAGCTTGTTCATTTAAGAAATAAATTTTCGTTTTGAAAATACGTGAGGGTATGAACTGCAACTGATCATGTCGGAATACTTCATGAAAGGTGGAGATAAAGAACAGTGATTAATCTCCTATGCACAATACAAAATATAGAGTTGACCCCTGGATATACCAGAGGTGGGATCAGGTGCCTGGGAGGAGTAAGCATCCCCTGTCGACCGGTCACACCCGTCGTGAGTCCTATATCTTGATCAGATAAACGGAGTTATTCGTAGTGAAAATCAGTGTGCCAAAAACGGCTTAACAGTCGGTATGAAACACGTCAGACAGCACTTGACCCAATGCTAGGTTGTATTGGCAAATTTCTGTAGATCGTTATAACAACTATAGAATATGCGAAATGCTCATATTTAAAGGAGACTGTTGGAACCCCTGCACCACCAACTTGTTTGTCAGTAAATGTAGCCTTTGTCGATTTAAAAACTGACCATACGAAGAACAAGCTCTTGCGTATCGAATCAGTTGAGAGATATAAACACCATATGCAACTGATAATGGAATATTGCTTAATAAATGTGGGAAGTTGACGATGGAGAAGCTGAAATCACCCCGTTTGTCATAAACTTGAGTTGTTACTTTGCCGTTAATATCTACTTTCAATAAAATATCCAAGTATGAAGCAGAAGTGGACGACTCTGTGGTGTCTTTTATTTCGAGTTCATTGGGATATATCGAATCGACATATGAATGAAAATTATTATTGTTAATAGATAATACGTCGTTGATATATCTAAATGTCGAATTGAAGGCCACAGCAAGAGATTTTTTCTTCTCACGTAGAAGTTTTTGAATAAACTCTGCTTCATACGAATATAAAAACAGGTCAGATAACAAAGGAGCACTATTTGTGCCTATGGGGATTCCAACAGACTGCTGGAAGACCTGACCACCAAATACCACGAAGATATTAATGAGGAACTCCAGCATATTCTTTGTTTCAACTTCAGAGTATTTGTGCGTGGAAACAGCTAGAGTGGTGTTTAACAGAGTAATTTTTTGGATGACTGATCACTAGATAGGAATATTTGCGTTTTCCTTTTTGTTGAAGAAGCAACTGTTTATGTTAAAACGTCTAGTCTTTAATTTATCGTGAGGAATGGTCGTGTAAAGTGTTGAAAAGTCATACATCATTCATGAAGCGCGTTTGAAATAAACATTGTACTTTCATATAAAATCTATCTGAATTTAATACATGACTACATACACTTCACTCTTTTTGTTTACAAAATATAATTAATCATAGAATAGATGTAACCACGTACTGTATTTATCGGTATTCATACGTGCATTATTATTTTATTTTTACAGTTCTGCACCGCGTTATTGAGGAAATAGCCACCATTGGAATTTTTAGATAAACTGTACATGTATATCAAAGGCAAAAGCATTTCTTAGTATTATTAGTTATGATGGCCATTTCAGTGGAGGATCCAAAGGGGGGGGGGGGGGTCCGGGAGTTGTACCCCTTCCGCCCTTTCGTCAGAAAAGTTTGCTAGAAAAGGGTAAAAATTACGCATTTTGAGGGTAAAAACCACAATTATTGGTAGACCCACCCCCCCTTTCAAAAATTCCTGGATCCGCCCCTGCATTTGAAAATAGATATATCCGGTGAGGTTTATGCAACATCAGGTCTTTAAACTCGACAGATCATGACACGACTTTTAAATTCACAACAGTATCAACGTAACATTTATTTAGCTCCACACTAAAAGAAAATGAAAAGTGATAAATTGAAATGACACGTGGGGGTTTTAAGCAATAGTTAAAAATGTTTTATAGTAAATGTGAAATTGAGAGGCTGAATATCTTTCTGATTGCATGCAATGTACAATGCATATATCTAAAATGCGTACGATGTATATATATACTTATAAGACTGCGTGATATGAAAATACGTCTCTCTCTCTCTCTCTCTCTCTCTCTCTCTCTGTTAATATAAATACATAAATAGGGGTGGACTGCCAGAGATCCACCTCTCCTTTATCCCTCCTCCCACCCATTTTCACCTTTATATCTTTTTTCTCCCTTCTCTTTGTTCACTTTGATATTGGTCTTGAAAATACCAAACAAAACTTTAAAATTTTAAATGATAAAACTTACCACTGCGTTGTGTGCATCGGGCGCGTCCAGCAAAAACGGGATTTTAAAGAGACTTTCTACAACCAGTGGATATTTTGTCTCGGTCACTCCTGTGCCCTCAAATACACACTCCCCTGCTTGTATCCAGGCCAACATATGGTGATGGTTTGGTTGTCCTTTCTTCAAAGTCCCATACAAAAAAACACGGTGCATTTTTATACCAGTAATGCGCAATAATCTGATTAAGTTGCCGCTGAAAGTGTCGAAAAGAGAAACGTACAGTCAACCCAAATTTCGAACCTGTGAATATATACATATTCTATTTTTGGTTACTTTATAGGTACATCTATTATAACGGTCTGAGTATTATATCCACATCAGCGTCAATCAAGAATTTAAAAAAACCCACACAACTGAGACGAAAACTTCTTAACAAAATCGTGATTAAAATTTAATTTTCTGTTTGCATTCTACGAAGAAAAATTTCACACAAAAACTCTTATGATTACATGTACTACGTATGTAGTAAATGGTACATTTAGTGCAGTCACTGAGAGTCCAAGGAAATGTCTAGTTAGTCAGAGTAAGAGGATTTTATGCGGCTAAGTCCCTGGAAAAAATTGCATAGTGTAATTATAATATCAAAGTACTGATGGGAGTTGATTTTACGTAGATTTGCACCAGATGCTTCTGGGATTGAGAATTATTCTAAATAACGAAACAATAAAGAAGTTCACTTAAAAGTAAAAAAGTTTCGCATATGTCTACGCACATATAGACACTGGTAAGTAGTCTGGATTGTATTTTAATGTTCCAACATATCATATACATGTACTCTTAAAATTGCTCATTTTTGTCAAAATATGTCACTACATTAATATTCTATGCACAAGAACATTCTTGAAAAAATCCACACATAACCTAATAATTCTTAGGTTTATGCTAATTTTTTTTTTTTTTTTTTTTGCAACTCCTCTTAAAAGATTGACATGACTTCCTCAACTAAACAATTCCTCATTGCTTGAAGTGCAAGAACTTGTACTTAAACCTCAGACGTCTATTTATCCTTTATCTTTAAAATTATGTATGATCTTACTTAAAATTCGATTCCTAGAGCTCTATGCAGATCATCTAGGAAAATCTCGACGTACACAACTTCGTAAGCATCAAGAAATGACAGTGAAATATTTATGATTTATTCAATCTACTTTAATTCAATTGAAGATATCTTTAATTATTTACAATGCTTTTGTATAAGGAATTAATGCGTTCATCAATTCTTTTAAAGAGAGCAACAATTCAATTAAAGAGATCATTAATTCAATTGTGGATATGTTGAATTGAAGATATCTTTAATTATTTAGTTGCTCTCTCTAAAAGAATTATTGCTCTCTTCAAATGAATTAAAGATATCATTAATTCAATTGAAGGGAGCAATAATTGAATTAATGCGCGCATTGAATCCATTATTGCTCTCATCAAATGAATTAATGCGCGCATCAATTCAATTATTGCTCTCATCAATTGATTTAATGCGCACATTACATCAATTATTGCTCTCTTCAAGTGAATTGTAGCGCGCATCAATTCAATTGTTGATATCATTAATTCATTTGAAGAGATCATTAATTCAATTAAAGCGCGCATCAATTCAGCAGAAGAATTAATGCTATCATCAATTCATTTAATGCGCGCAATAATTCAGAATTGAAGATATCATTAATTATTTGAAAAGATCTTTAATTAAATTGTTGCGCTCATCAAATGAATTGATGATATCTTCAAATAATTGAAGATATCTTCAATTATTTGAGTTTATGTTAATTACCAGTGGGCTATGAAAAGAGCCTGATGTCATCACCTGTTACCAGAACTTTTAAACGGAAAGAAAACCGAGAATTATTGTTTATATCATGTGATTATATTGTCACGTGATTTCAAGTGTTGACAGAGGTGTATGGGAAGCTTGCGTAACGCGCCCTCTGGTGAGAGAATGCCAGTTTCCCCCGAATTCTTAGTGGGAGTCTTTCTTCGATGCCAATAATTCCCCTCATTGACAAGAATCCTCACGTGATTTGGACGCATTTGTATCATGTAAAGCGTCCCCCTTTCCTATTATTTTCCCAAATATAAGGAAGATTCATTGAGAATTTTTAAACTCGTTTTTCGTGCCACTGTCCTGCCTATCCTTAAACAGCATTTTTTTTTTTACAATTCTAAAATTCTGGTACGATCATTACCCCCTTTTTTCCCTTTAATTTGTTTTTTAAACTGGAGGTACCTCGTAACTGACAATAATTATGTGGACTACGTCACAATTAATGTACTCCAATGATGCGGGCATACTTTAATGTCACAGAGTATACAAACTTTTTCATAAGGACTTGTCACTTTTTGGGGTGAAAAGGTTTCAGTACTACATACTGATCACAGTCAATTCTGTTATCATAGTACTTAACAGTTGGTACCTCTGCAGAAAATATTACACAGTATTATTAGCGTTGATCGACGCTCGCTCTGAACGGAAGATGGAGATTCGCATTAGAATATTGGTGTTCATTGTCGTGCAAGGTAAGAGTATAATCTTCTCAAAAGACGAAATCGTTTTCTAACAGTGCTAGAGGTCTTCATAATTCTCGTAGATAACGGCATGGCCATATCAGACTGTCACTGTCGGAAGATTAAGTGCAATATTTAGGTGTAATGCAAGAGCTCCTGCTAATTTTGTTCCGACAAACTACGAAAAATATCATTAGATTATTGTAATTAATTACATAATTGAAGTGTGATTAATAAAAGGAAATTTAATGGAGACAAGAATAGATTTAATAACAATAATTCCAAATTTTCTTAGCATTCATTATCTCTACTCTTTGATGCTCTATTTATAGATTACAAGCACTCTGGTGACAATATAGAAATTCTGCATGGAGGGTATTATCGTCTGTTTGTCTATCTTCAACTTAACCTTGGTTCTATGGAGAAGGGTTGAGAAGGGCATTATATGGCCCCCATTTTGAGAAATCATTGAGTAAACCAGATCAATTTAAAATTTTTCAGATCATGTTTATATCAAAATCCAAGTTTACGGGAAGGTTACAAAGTTGATGAAAATGTTCGATGGGGGGGGGGGGGGGGGGGGGGGGGGGGGGGGGGGCAAAATTTGACAAATCCGAAGCCAATGTTGCAGAAAATTGCCTCTCAAACTTTAATGTTTTGTACAACTGTATTAGCTCCCACTTCACCAAAGGCACTTTATTTTTCCTAAAATGTGTGAGACATAAAAAAGACTACGCCATTTTCTTCCGTAGTACCACAAGACTGCACTAGGGTTGTGGGGTGAAAGTGTTACACCAACACATCTGTCAGACAGGACATCTCGTTTGTTCTCGCGTAACTTTGATAGCCATGTCGTTGTAGATTTTGGTAAAATTGCCCGTTTATCAACATTTTAAAATCCTATATGTTAACAATATTTTTTTTATGTGACATTTTCTTTCAAGAAGTGTTTCTTTTCGATCCATCATCATCGATATCCTTTGAACTGAACATAAGCTTGGCCGACGGAAGTTACACTCTGGGAGCTGGGAGCCAAACTTTCTTGACGTCATCTGACGCATTCTTTAATGTCGGGAAGATCACATACAAGTTGACTGACCAAAGCCTGAAATTCACAGGTCGTCAGATGTTTAGTGGGAGCGACCAACATGGAAATTACGAGGTTGTGAAATTGTTTTACCTAGCTGGTAAAGCGAACATTTCAACTTCATTTACAATGTATGAGGATTGCGATGCTGTCATATTTACACAGGTAAAATCAACTGAAGGGAACATACAATTCTTTTATTTGTTATAACAGTGTACATGTATCTTATAACTCAACGGAACATACAATTCTTTTATTTGTTAACTGTGTACATGCAGAGGTGGGATCAGGTGCCTAGGATGAGTAAGCATCCCCCGTCGACCGGTCACACCCGCCGTCAGCCCTATATTTTGATCAGAAAGCGGAATTATCTGTAGTCAAAATCAGTGTGCCAATAACGGCCTAACAATTGATCGGCATGAAACACGTCAGACAGCATTTGACCCAATGATAAGTTGTATTGGCAAACTAGATCCTTATAACGACCATATAATTATTTTATAATTGATAACTAAATGGAACATACATTTTTTTTTAAATTTGTTAACTGTGTATCCTTCAACTGAATGACTGTTATACTGCAGACATATCATAATGGAGCAAATGAAACCAAGGCCAATTCCTACGACCAAACGATATCTGGATTTCCGAGTGTTAAGGTGGACAGCTATGACACAGACCTTGGATATCTGTCATTTGATGGCTTCATGGCAGGGGACACCAAAAAGCACATAGGACGGTAGGGGCATTGCTTCTTAATTCAAAATATTTTCATTGAGAACCTAAATTTTCATATGCAAACTGCATAATGAACACGCCCAGTTGGCTAAGCTAGCTTTACCATCTTGCTAGAGAACAGGTGTGTGGCCCCGTCGTCAGGTATATCCTGTTTTTATTGTTTCGGCGCTGTCTATCACTGTCCACTACAGACTCCAGAGTTGCGCCCCCTGGGATGATCAGGTCCCAGCCAATCTCCAGTCCCAGCCTGGAACCACTTCAATCCCCAGTTACGAATGATGGCAACTTATTTCATTGTTACATAGTGTATCTTTGATGCCCTTCTGCTATATGTTTACGACAGTCACACAAAAACAAACATCCTGTGTTTACGACAGTCACATAAAAACAAACCTCCTGTGTTTACGACAGTCACATAAAAACAAAGATCCTGTGTTTACGACAGTCACACAAAACCAAACCCCCTGTGTTTACCACAGTCACATAAAAACAAACCTCCCGTGTTTACGACAGTCACACAAAAACAAACATTCTGATAAATCTTACAATACTTCATTTCGACTAAACATCTGTCTACACTCCCCATACATTCTGCTGGTAGTGGAAACTAAACCCTGTTACTTGCCTCTTGTACTTTTGTACATGCATATAATCAATTCTCGTATGGCACCTAGCGGAATGCGTTGTGTCGTAGAACTTCCAGTTTCTGGATTGTAATAGTTGTATGTAAGGTGAAGATAACGAACAGTAATCAATCTCGTAACTCTTATAAGCAATACGAAATAGAGAGTTGGGCAAACTTCATGCTTTTTTTTGTAGGCCTAGTCGCCAATCCACTTTCATGGTCAAATTCCAAATATCATCTACACTCTCGCCACGGGTTTGTTCGTCTCCCTTGATAAGTTTACAAAACTAAGGCCTCTTACACGTTAGAAAGCATTTGATGACAGTTTGTATTGGCAAACTAGATTGTTATAACGACCATAGAATATGTGAAATGTTGATTTTAAATGAAACTCCTGTAACATCATCTTGCTTTTAAGTACCCTGTCTCGATTTGAAAATTGATCATACGCTGAACAAGCTCTTAAGTATCGAATCAGTTGAAATAAATAAACACCATATGCAGGTGATAATGGGGGTATTGCTTCATATACGATTATATGGGAAATTGACGATGGAGAAACTGAAATCATCCCGTTTATCATAAGATTGAGTTGTTAGTTTGCTGTTAAGATCTATGTTCAATACAATTTCTAAAAAGTGCGAAGCAGATTTGGGGAATTCTGTGGCGTCCTTTATTTCGAGTTCACTGGAATATATTGAATCAACAAATAGATTGGAAAAAATATTCTTAATAGATAATACGTCGTCGAAATATCTAAATGTCGAGGCCACAGTAATAGATTTTTCCTTATTATGTTGAAGCATTTGAATAAATTCTGCTTCATAGGAATATAAAAACCGGCCAGCTAACAAAGGAGCACATTGCGTGCCCAAGGGATTTCCAACATATTGTTGGAAGACCTGATCACCAAAGACTACGAAAGTATTGTCAATGCTGAATCTTCCTTTGGTTGTTTCGACACTACCCACTAAAACCTTCGAAGGGGCTCTGATTGGGCCATCAAAATCAAGCCCGGAATTATAGGTTCCCCACTCATCGATTTCGCTGTTACTTCCTTATTTAAACTGGTATAAGACCAGCAAGCTACACTGCATCATGTTGGCTATATAGTTTCAGCATCACTATGAAAGACTACGAGAGGACCTGCATAGGCTATTTCTGTTTCTGGATCCTTCTGAGTATATCAATAAAATATGTTTAAGTTAAACTATCAAAGGTTTCCCGGTATTACATGATGATGTAGTTATAAACATTCTGAAAATGTTTCCAAGTATTTATGTATCTCAAAGGTGTTCTGCTCGTCTGTTTAAGGTGGAATTCTCAGACAGACGCCATTGGAGACGGACTACAGGGAGGACCTCTGGCAGTTTTTGACGAACAAAGAAGGACATTTCTTATTTCTCCGTTTTCAAACTTCATGGCATCGTCTGCTTGGCATGATTCAAATGGCAATATATTCTGGGGAATAATGGGAGGTGTCGACGAAGTTCCGGCGAATTACACATCAAGCACCATCATTTACTACGCTGATGGCATAAATAAGGTGATGTTACTCGTATATCAATTTTGGCGTTAAAATACATGTATATATGATATATGTTAGGCCGTTCTTTGCACACTGATTTTGACTACGGATAACTCCGTTTACTTGGTCAAGATATAGGGCTCACGGCGGGTGTGACCGGTCGACAAGGGATGCTTACTCCTCCTAGGCACCTGATCTCACCTCTGGTGTGTCCAGGAGTCCATGTTTGCCCAACTTTCTACTTTGTATTGCTTGTAGGATTTATGAGATTGATCACTGTTCATTATCTTCACCTTTCATGTATATACTGAAAAAAAAAACTCGCAAGTAAAAGCGATTTCCATGGTATGTCATTACAGGCATTTGATGGTTGGGGACAATTTCTTCAGAAACAGTACGGAAAGAAGGACTGGTATGCTTGGGAAGACTCCACTATCATTTTCCTGGGATATTGGTCAGACAATGGTGCGGGATGTTTATATTCACCCGATTCGATGAACGCAGTATTTGATGAATCAGTCAGAACGTTTATTTTCTTACAGGGGGATACTATTACTTTAATACGGAACCAAACAAAACATACGAGCAGACGATGGTGGATCTCATTAACCATGAGGTCAACTCTTTGGGAATACCTATTGGGTATACATTATACAGTGAATATAATTGCGACTGACACTATTATAATTAATTGCTGTTTATGATTATATGATTCATTATACAATACATATTTGTATATAACGAAGTAAAATTTTATGCCAGCATGCAACGTTGTTTCAACGTTGATTTAAAGTGGAATAAAACAACCAAATTCAACATCAATCTAACGTTTTTGACTTTGAAAAATCAATCAGCATTTTGTTTACATTTAAACGGCGTGAAGGGTGCAAGATACACATTATTTCAACCGCGAAATTTCAATTCATATTACTGGTATTTCAACTTTAAATCCACAACATGTCTCTGATCTAAAGAGACATGATTTTCAATGGCGAACCCCAAACGATTTTTAAACAAGCTAAAAAATCAGTATATTCCAACGTAGAAATATCGATGCAGTTTTGTTTTAAATCGGAAGATTTTTTCTTGTAATCTTGCAAAAATTAACTTGAGGTTAAATATTGCCAATGTTTGTCCTTTAGTTGAAAAGTAACATCTTTAACATAATTGTTTTACATATTTAACATTATGATACTAAGGTATGCACTTATAACTATGGATATCATATCCTTATTGTCCGATGCCGAACAGTCTCGATTACTTCACATGCGACATAAATGAAACAAACTTGAAAAATTTACGTCACATTTAAAAGTGACGTTGAAACAACGTTAAAATCGTGAACTTAGACTTCTATATTCATCCAGTTTTAACGTTAATGCAATGTTGAAGGTGGACATTGGTTTAAGGTTTAGATGCCTGTTTTGGCTGCTTGATTAGCTGCCCCTACTATCACTTCATTACCACCATAAATGTATTATACTGAGAACTTGTTTGAAATATAAGAAAGCAGAATTCCTATTACTGTCCGTTAAATGACCGTTTAAACGAGAAATTCTTATGTGTATGTGTGTGTGTGTGTTGTTGTTGTTGTTGTAGGTATGTGCAGTATGACTCCTGGTGGTACTACACAGGGGCCGGAAATGGTGTAAAAACTTGGCAACCCAGACCAGACATTTTTCCTGACGGACTCGAGTAATGATTCGTTTGATATTGAAAGTCTTGTCCGAGGTACACGAAATCATTTAAGCTACCTGACTATCTTGCAAGAAATGACTAAATGAAGAATTCCATTACAGATACATGTTTAAAACCACAAACATGCCGGTGGCATTACACAGTAAATATTGGTAAGTTAAGGCGAAATCAATCATTTTCGTACTATTGTAATTAAGTTCATGCATAAGTTTTTTCTTGGTGTGAAAATATGTACTAAGCAAATTGTTAAACTATTTCCTCGCCTTTCAGTTTAGTTCCTTGTTCCGCTCGGTACCAAATATCATGGTTCTCCAAGAAAAATTATAATCTATGCTTCTTTTTTTTTTTATTCCTGGCATAGTCATCCCCAAAAGTCGCAAATCCCCAATGAATCAATCAACTACTACAACACTTCAACTGCGCAATCGTGACCTCGCCAACTTATTTTTTCCCTAAACACGAAAATCTGAACCAACGAAAATTAGTTATTGTACTTCAGAAAATCAATGTAATAAAATTATGCACCTAACTAAGATAAAACATTCTCATTCTGATTAAAGGTCTGTAGACAACTCTTACGCTAAACAAAATGGTGGAAAGTATGATTTCCTTCTCGAGGATCTTGGCGCTCTTCCCCTACAGAGGGTAAGTGTCCCACGGTACTGTTGAAACCGTCGTGAGATCTTTGAATATGCCTTCACGTCAATATTGAATTACACGAGAATTTGTTCATTACAATGCATTAAAAATGCACTGGAGTTAACGAAATAGTTACATGGCACTGTATATTAGGAAGCAACAATAGGTTCAGTGCAATTCATACGTTTTCTATGTACTACTTTGGTTTAGTAGATACCAAAATAAAAAAGGACGGCAAACTGGCACCAGTACTTGTGATTTGAAATTCTTATTTCTTCAGGAGTTTTGGGAAGATTTGTTTAACAATGCTTCAAAATGGGGAATGTTCTTGTATGAACAAGTAAGTGAAATTTGACCAAAACTTACAAGATACAGAAACTATGATAATCATTCAATATCTTTTCAGAATGTGGAAAGCACTGTATTTTATATTGAATTATCTCTGTCTATGATATACATGTACTGTAAAACAACTTTTATTCGCGATTTACCAGTGATTTGGCTCGTGGCGACTATTATCGTAAAATCAAATGAAAGGGACATTGATGGACAGGTTGACGGCGAGAAATATTCGCAATGATAAGGTTCTTGCGAACCTCGCAAAAATTTCTCACACGCGAATGAAAGTTAATTTAAATGACCCTATATGTACGTAAGTATCGTTGTTTGTATGCTGTTTTAGGTTCCAATAGAGAAGTTTTCATAGTGATGTAGAGACGTTAATGCACGGCGCTCAGAATCGTAACAGTGAGGGATCTTTACAATACCAATACCTATTGTGACCTCCATTTTTAAGGTCAAATTTGAAAGACTCGCGAATTTTCTAATGTCGTGCACCTTGCGAATGTAGCGGTCAGCCGGATTCGATCACCGCGGTGGCCAGTTAGCTCAGTTGATAGAGCACCTGATTAGAGATTCAGGGGGCCCGGGTTCGAATCCCGGTCTGGTCTGTTGCATTTTCTCCCTTCTTGTTACATTTGGTGCCGTAGACCAGCCCCTGGAACTGACAGGTAAAAATGCCTGGCAGGGAAAAAAGGATCCTGGGTTGCTGTCTTCAGGTGTGAAGACATTTAACGAGGGAGGAGTGTAGCGGTCAGCCGGATTCGATCACCGCGGTGGCCAGTTAGCTCAGTTGATAGAGCACCTGACTAGAGATTCAGGGGCCCCGGGTTCGAATACCGGTCTGGTCCGTTGCATTTTCTCCCTTCCTGTTACACGAAGAACAGTAACTACCAATGTTAAGCGTTGAGTAGAGAATTTATCGAAAGCGAGTTCCCTACAAATGAAATCCATGGGCTCAACGAGAAATAAGGGGCGCAAAGCTGCATGTCCTATTTAAAATGGTAAACAAATGGTTTTCTCAAAAACGACGATACCACAATTTCGTACAATTAACAATAACTTCTTCATGTAGTATAGATGTAGTGGTCTCTAGTAAGGGGTCCACATACCTTTTACATTGAGATACGAGTGCAGTCTTTTATTTAGTATCGATCGTGAATAATCAGGCCAAACGAACATGCGCATTAAATAATTCTTAAGATGAATATACCACAATGCGTCCATTGGATTCAACTTTTATTTTAGTCCTTAAATATGTAAAATCATTTAACACCCTTGATGCAAAGTAGATATTCTTTATAAAATTTATAATGCAGAATTGGTGGTTTCTTTTTCTCTGTAGTTGAAGTATTCTGTGTTTACATTACTCTGTGTTTGCAGTATTCTGTGTGTACAATACTCTGTGTATGCAGTATTCTGTGTTTACAGTATTCTGTGTTTGCAGTATTCTGTGTATGCAGTATTCTGTGTATGCAGTATTCTGTGTTTACAGTATTCTGTGTTTACAGTATTATGTGTTTGCAGTATTCTGTGTATGCCATATTCTGTGTATGCAGTATTCTGTGTTTGCAGTATTCTGTGTTTGTAGTATTCTGTGTATGCAGTATTCTGTGTATGCAGTATTCTGTGTTTGTAGTATTCTGTGCTTGCAGTATTCTGTGTTTGCAGTATTCTGTGTATGCAGTATTCTGTGTTTGTAGTATTCTGTGTTTGCAGTATTCTGTGTATGCAGCAGTATTCTTTGTTTACAGTATTCTGTGTTTGTAGTATTCTGTGTTTGCAGTATTCGGTGTTTCCAGTATTCTGTGTATGCAGCAGTATTCTTTGTTTGCAGTATTCTGTGTTTGCAGTATTCTGTGTTTGCAGCAGTATTCTGTGTTTGCAGCAGTCTATGTTTACAGTATTCTGTGTTTCCAGTATTCTGTGTTTGCAGCAGTATTCTGTGTTTGCAGTATTTGTGTATGCAGTATTCTGTGTATACAGTATTCTATGATTGCAGTATTCTGTGTTTGCAGTATTCTATGTTTGCAGTATTCTGTGTTTGCAGTATTCTGTGTTTGTAGTATTCTGTGTATGCAATATTCTGTGTTTGCAGTATTCTATGTTTGCAGTATTCTGTGTATCCAGTATTCTGTGTTTGCAGTATTCTGTGTTTGTAGTATTCTGTGTATGCAATATTCGGTGTATGTAGTATTCTGTGTTTACAGTATTCTGTGTTTGCAATATTCTGTGTTTGCAGTATTCTGTGAATGCAGTATTCTGTGTTTGCAGTATTCTGTGATTGTAGTATTCTGTGTTTGCAGTATTCTGTGTATGCAGTATTCTGTGTATGCAGTATGCTGTGATTGTAGTATTCTGTGATTGTAGTATTCTGTGTTTGTAGTATTTTGTGTATGCAATATTCGGTGTATGTAGTATTCTGTGTTTACAGTATTCTGTGTTTGCAATATTCTGTGTTTGCAGTATTCTGTGAATGCAGTATTCTGTGTTTGCAGTATTCTGTGATTGTAGTATTCTGTGTTTGCAGTATTCTGTGTATGCAGTATGCTGTGCTTGCAGTATTCTGTGTTTGTAGTATTCTGTGTATGCAGTATTCTGTGTTTGTAGTATTCTGTGATTGTAGTACTCTGTGTTTGCAGGACTGGTTGAACGGAGAACTATACAGAGTGCAGAAACTGAAGACGGATCTATATCTGGGAGAACAATGGCTGACGCAAATGCACGATGCGGCTGCCAAACAGTACAACTCCATCCAGTATTGTATGGCTAACCCCCGCCACATAATGCAGACCCTGACCCTCCCCTGGGTCACACAGGTTCTGATTACTATCACAGTACAAAGGTTACATCACAGTATAAGTTAAATGATTTCTTTTCAAGACGAGATTTTTACGTATCCATGAAATTAGGTAAAAAGCTTACCGGTACCTCAGCGTGACCAGTCCGCGAACTAATAGAAAATATGAAATGCTATCCAAGTTAGGCTAGTGTGAGTGACGATTTTCTCAGTTATTGATAATTCTTTCAAAAGCCTGGCGGCAACAACAACAAAGACGCCATCGTCAGTTCAATGTAGATAAAACTGTTGATGATCTTTTCTAATCTTAGTGACTTTGTTGTTGTCAGATTAGATGAGAGAGGATTAATGACTTTGTTGTCAGACTAGTGATGTTGAGGACCACTGAATGACTCTCTTCTTGACAGGCTAGATTGAGTGCGCATTATTACAATGTGATGTTACAAGTGGTTTAACAATCTCGTTTAAAGTAAGCAACTTCTATGGTTGTTATGACGATCTAAGTTGCCAATACAACCTGTCATTGGATCAAATGCTGTATGACGTGTTTCATACCAATTGTTACACCGTTCTTTACATGCTACGTTTACCTAATCAAGCTGTAGGGATCACGGCGGATGTGAATGGTTGACAGGGGATGGTTACTCCTCCTAGGCATGTGATCCCACCTTAGGTGTGTCCAGGGGTTCGTGTTAGTCTTTTCTTAATTTTGTATTCTTTATAGGAGTTATACTTCGACGAGTTTGGCTCCAGTTTTTAGCACTTTAGTTTTCCTTTTAGCTCTTACAAGTTTATTGTCATTTCGAATTTCCAAAATTTCGGCTTGAGCATCACTGAAGAGACATTATTTGTCGAAATGCGCATCTGGTGCATCAAACTTGGTACCGTATAAGTTTTACATTATGACCCCTTGGTCGAGGCCTCTGCTGGTGGACTGTTAGTCCCCGAGGGTCTCTGCAGCCCAGTAGCTAAGTACTTCGTTACTAGCTTGATAATACGGATGTATATTTAATTGCTGGGATAAAATTTAGAAATTCATTTCAAAATTAAGGATTATATCTCCCTCGTGCATAGCTCTGATCCTTGGACGAATTTGGCTCCAGTTTTTGGCACTTTAGTTTTCCGTATAAGTTTTACATGATATTGATCCCTGTTCGTTATCGTCAGTTTCATTAGGGATTTAAAGTTTCATCACTGACTTTCATTTCTAATGCCGGAAAGTTGTAGAAACACCTATAGAAGCACCTGAGCAAAAACTCAAATTACCTGTTACTATATACGGTAGGTTATGGGGACTATTGAATTAATGGTTTGTTCTTGTCAATTGAATTAAAACTTTCAATGACTTCTTTTGTCAGGCTAGGGTCAGCGAGGATTATCATCCCGGAGGAGAACAGTGGAGAATTGGTTTAACCTCATTGTTTGTTGGGGCTCTCGGGATACGACCATTCAAAGACACTTTCTGGACCACCAAAACCCAGCCTGGAGACACCTCAGGTATATACATGTATGTAAGGGCAGGTATGCTGACATGCATGTTCAAAGGACAGGTTTAAAACTTTTAGTACCAAGTTGGATTTTGAATTAATATCATGCATATATATTGTAGTCTATTTCTCAGATAGTCCAGCTGGACATGTCGTAACTGGTGATGTAACTGATGTTGATGTAGTTGAAAATTAGGTCCTGAAATCACTTATTTTAATAGGTCCTTAATTCAGAGAACCTCGGTCTATCACTTGGCGACAGAACTTCATTTCTGTTATGAATTCTGTTGAAGATTATGCAAGTCGATGGGCTAAATATGAAATAGAACTTGATATATTTTCAGAATGGATTAAAAGTATAAAAGGAATATTAAGATAAAGTGTTAGACATCTCAAAACAAAAGTGCATACCATATATCCTTCTGTGTTTAGTAAGCCAGATGTGATTAAAGAATTAGATAAGTTACATGAGGAATATGTTTTGGTTCCAGCTGACAAAGTTGTAATAGCATTGTCTTTGTTTGTAAGGCTCATTATTACACGTACAACTGTATTTTAAACGAACTTGGCATTGATTCCACTTTTGGTAATCGTACTTATACTTTAATTGCCCTTTCAAAAGATATATATCTTTAAAACCATGCTTGAGTTTTAGATACATTTAATATCCCAGTCAATGGAAGGGATGAATGAAAGGTGAAAATAACTCCTATAAGGAATATAAAATAAAGAGTTGGATAAATACGGACCCCTGGATATACCAGAGGTGGAACCAGGTGCCTAGGAGGAGCTAGCATCCCCCGACGACCGGTCACACCCGCCGCGAGCTCTATATCCTGATCAGGTAAACGGAGTTATTCGTAGTCAATATTAGTGTACCAAGAAGGGCCCAACAATCGGTATGAAACATGTCAGTCAGCATTTGACTCAATGATGGGTTGTATTGGCAAACTAGATTGTTATAAATACAATAGAATTTGCGAAATGCTGACTTTAAACCAAACTGTTGAAACCCCTGCACCATCAACTCGTTTGGCATTAGTCTGCCTCGATTTAAAAACTAATCACACACAGAACAAGCTCTTGCGTATCGAATCAGTTGAGAGATATAAACACCATATGCAGGTGATAATGGAATGTTGCTACATAAACCTGGGAAGTTGACGATGGAGAAGCTTAAATCATCCCGTTTATCATAAAGTTGAGTTGTTAGTTTGCCTTTAATATCTATTTTCAAAACAGAAAATATCTAAGTATGAAGCAGATGTGGATGACTCTGCCGTGTCTTTTATTTCGAGTTCACAGGGATATATCAAATCGACATATGAATGAAAATTAGCATTGTTATGAGATAAAAATGAATAAATATGAGTTATCGTACAAATGTACCTATAATGGATTCCTAAACTACATAAAAACCCTTACAAACAAAGATGCATTGCTGGATCCAGTAAGTGCTCTACAAAGCCCCTACCGTTGCTCCTCACGAAAATGTTAACATCTGTGAAGGAGAAACTTCACACGTACTGTGCCTCAACATATGCCAGAAGGATTGTAAATCAAATGTGGATTCTAAAAAAATTCTAAAGAACCTTTAGTAAATTTGAAATTGCAAAACTTCTCAAATCAACAACATCAATACGTATGACTTTTTAACACTACACACGATCATTTCTCACAACAAAGTAAAGGCTAGACTTTTTGACATCATAGACAGTTGTTTATTGAACAAAATGGAAAACAGAAATATTCATATGTAGTGATCAGTCAAAATAACTTTGCTAAACACCACTCTGTTTCAACGCACAAGTAAGCTGAAGTTGAAATAAAAATATGCCAGAGTTCCTCATTGACAATATCTTCGTGGTCTTTGGTGATCATGTCTTCCAACAGTCTGTTGGAATCCCCATGTGCACAATTTGTGCTCCTTTGTTAGCTGACCTGTCTTTATATTCGTATGAAGCAGAATTTATTTTAAAAAACTACTATGTAGGAAGAAAAAATATCTCCTTGTGGCCTTCAATTCGACATTTACATATATCGACGCCGTTTTATCTATAAACAATAATAATTTCATTCACATGTTGAGTCGATATATCCATGTGAACTGAAAATAAATGACATTAAAGTCCTGCACATCTGCTTCATACTTAGATATCTGATTCAAAATAGATATTAACGGCAAACTAACAACTCAACATTCTGACAAATTGGATGATTTCAGGTTCTCCGTCGTAAACTTCCCATATTTATGCAACAATATTCCATTATCACCTGCATATGGTGTTTATACCTCTCAACTGCTTCGAAAACGCAAGAGCTTGTTCTACGTATGATCAGTTTTCAAATCAAGGCAGTCTACTGACAAACAAGTTAGTGTTACAGGGATTTCAACAGTCTCATTTAAAGTCAGAATTTTGCAAATTCTATGGTCGTTATAATGATATAGTTTGCAAATACAAACTATCTTTGAGTCAAATACTATCTTACATGTTTCGGACGGATTTTTAGGCCGTTCTTGACACACTTATTTTGACTACTGATAACTCCGTTTACCTGATCAAGATATAGGGCTCACAGCGGGTGTGACCAGTCGACAGGGGATGCTTACTCCTCCAGGACACCTGATCCCACATATCTTAAATCTAAGGGTCAGTGTTTGCCCAACTCTTTAATTTGTATTCCTTAAAGGAGTTATGAGATTGATCACTGTTCGTTATCTTCACCTTTCATAATGGGGACTGTTCAATTCTTTGTAATGCACCCTTGGAATTTTTATCAATAGATAGCTAGGAATAAAAAAACAAAACAAACAAGAAATGTCTCCTTACTCATCGATGTAAAATATATGCGATATTTTAATTGCATCTAATATGTTTTCATTCTCATTTTGTTTTGACTCCCAGGGAAGACAGAACCCTATAGCGCCTTGAATGCCGTGGTATCCACGCTATCTATGGGTCCCGTGGGGCCCAGTGACAAGATTGGAGCTATTAACGCCTCGTTGCTGATGCGGTATTCTCCCTTTGATGCTTTTACTGAATTCATCTTTTAAGTCTTCCATGTCAAAAAAGTTTACCAATTAGGATTGAAAAAGGGCGTATGCATCTCCCCTTTTCTCCCACCTCCCTCCCTCCGTCTAACCTTTCCCTTTCCCACTTCTCCCCTTTACATTGTCCGCCCCCAATGCATTACTCTCAGTGCTACTGTTGCCATAAGAAAAAAAATATTTACAGAAGAAATCATAATTTTACCCCCGAAAGCGAAGTATAAGAGGTATATTGGATTCGGCATGTCCGTCTGTCTGTCCGTAGACATAGTTTTGCCCGTACATGTTCTAAAAACTAGTGAAGATATGCAACTGATATTTGCATATGGATTGAACAATTTCTTTCAATTTACAGGCGTTTTTCTACTTATAGCTTTAGTCATTTTTTAAACTGAGAAGAATATATCTTAAAACTTTATGAAACGATTTGATTTAAACGTTGTAAATACATTGTTCTTAGAGTAAAGTTATGCATTTCTTATTCTAAATTAGAATATTTAAAGTTTGAAAAAGTTATGTCAATTTCTATTTTAATTTTCAAAAAAAAAAAAAAAAAAAAAAAAAAAAAAAATCAAAAAGAAATTAAAAGGTTTGAATCAGACCTTTTACCTTCATTTCTATTAAGAAAAATAACATTTATGTCCCTTAGATTTTGAATTATATTTTATTTTGATCAGGTCTTCCAACAGTCTGTTGGTATTCCCACGGGTACGAATTGTGCTCCTTTGTTAGCTGACCTGTTTTTAAATTGATATGAAGTAGAATTTATTCAGAAACTTAATAGATAATAAGAATATTAATACCATATTTATATAGCACCCTTTTCATACACTATGTACTCTCAACGGTGCTTTACAATGCATATATACCTTACAACAGAATTTATACTCATAATACATAGAAAATAAATAAAACATTAAAAAACAATGATATAAAAGGCGTTATCACATGTAAACAGTCCGTAGCTGTCCCTATCGTGATTGTACATATAACACATGAAAACACAAGATACCATAAATATGCTAGATAAGAATAAACATCAGTTTCAGGGCGTATTAAAATAATAATGAAATACACACTCGCACACCCAGCATATAATGTCTCAGTTATAATACATTAAAACGCACAGTCAAAACAGATAAAATAATCTTAATGCACTGAAACAGCAAACACGAATGACTGAAATGAGAGAAACTAGTTCTGGAAAACTTGATGGAAAAAAGTGTTTTCAGTGACTTCTTGAACGCACACAGTGTTCTACAGTCCCTTACATGTTCTAGAAGGGCATTCCACAGATTTGGAGCTATTTTTCTGAAACATCGATCCCCATACGTAACGGTTCGACTTTTTGGAACATTCAGAGTGACCGATTGTTTTATAGACCTAAGATTTCGGGTAGGCATATATACCTCTAGTAATCGTTTGATATAAATTGGGCACTCATCCGGTAAGGCTTTGTAAGTATAAGTATCTTCTACTTGAGAAGAAAAAATCTCCTTCAATTTGACATTTAGATGTATCGATGACGTCAATTTCTCATAGCAATATTCCATTATCACCTGCATATGGTGTTTATATATCTCAACTGATTCGACACACAAGAGCTTGTTCTGCGTATGATCAGTTTTTAAATCGAGGCAAGTTACTGACAAACAAGTTGATGGTACAGGGGTTTCAACAGTTTCGTTTAAAATCAGCATTTCGCAAATTCTATGGTTGTTATGACGATCTAGTTTGCCACTACAACCTATCATTGGGTCAAATGCTGTCTGACGTGTTTCATACAGATTGTTAGACCGTTCGTGGCACACTGATTTTGACTACGGATAACTCCGTTTACCTGATCAAGATATAGGGCTCACGGCGGGTGTGAGCGGTCGACAGGGGATGCTTGCCTACTCCTCCTAGGCACAAATCCCACCTCTGGTGTGTCCAAGGGTCCGTGGTTGCCCAACTATCTATTTTGTATTGCTTATGGGGTTTATGAGATTGATCACTGTTCGTTGTCTTCACCTTTCATAGTGATTGTATGAATATTTTTATTTTTTATGTATCCATTTTCTGTTAGCATAGGGGTTTCATACTCTAGCATTTTTAAAACTATGTACCGACTTAAGAGAAATGATAATAAACAATTATATTCTCTGAAAATTCTATTGGTATAGTGGATCACCGGATATATTTTAATATTTGATCGATTTATTGATTTTTAAAGCAACATTTTCAATATAAAAAATGATATACTAAATGACCATTTGATTAGACAACTCTGGTTTGATCTGAAGAAGTCCGTTTTATGCATTATATAGTGTGCCCGGCGGGGGTATTAGTCCCGAAAGAACAGTTCTAGTTACGACTTGAATCTGAGTGAATACATTTTTGTTTGCATGATTTCTGCAGTTGCTGTGGTGAATATGGACATATTTACAAACCAAGCCGACCCATAACCGCTACCGATCTCCAAATCACACAGGTACAAAAAAAAAATCAAGATTTGTGTACTGGCATCAGAATTTATATGCTGTCTGACCTGATTGTTAAACCGGCACACTGATTTTGACTGGGCTCACGGCGGTTGTCACCGGTCGACAGGGGATGCTTACTCCTCGTTTTTGCAAATTCTCTTGTCGTTTAATATAATGATTTGATTTGCACATTTAAGCTATCACTGGATCGAATGCCGTCTGACTGTGTTATACCAATTGTTGATTACGGGTTATTCTGTTTATCTGATCAAGCCAGAGGGTTCACGGTGGATTTAACCTCTGAGGCGTCTGATCCCACCTCTGTTCTGTCCAGGGGTCCGTGTTTGCCATTTTCATTTTGCATAATGTATCTTTTATAGGATTTATGAGATTGATCACTGTTCGTTATCTTCACTTGTTCAAACATAGGATTAATGATTCATTATGGAGCAGTGGTCTGCCACTTTATAGAATTTCCGTTATTTTGTTAGAAAGCTTTTGAGGATTTAGACATGGAGGTTTGGTGGACGTACACAGAAATCAAAGTTAACAGTACCGTCATCAATGTCAACTGGACGTGGGGCGTTGTCCTGGCCGTGGACACACCTCCCGGTCTCGTCCTTCACAAAGAGGATCTACATTTTATGGTGGGTACATGGTACGAATCGGGGCATCTTCGCTAGCCAAGGGTGACGATACACGGTGTTCCTCTTTCAAGAAGAGGAACACCGTGTATCGTCACCCTTGGCTAGCGAAGATGGAATCGGGGAGGTGACCGTCTTTTTCTTGAGAGGAAAATACACAGTTTTAGATTTTTACATTTGTTAAAAAATATTTCTTTTTAATTTTTATTAATTTAATTTGAATTTTGATCCCTTCCCTGGTATTAAGAATATCAGATCTGTAGCTTTATCTATTTTTCAACATAAAGGTAAGTATCTGTCATGAGGTCTGTCCGTCGTTCATTCCAACACAAGTGACAGTTCTTAGAATGACAATAAATGACGATGATTTTGATTTTCAGGATGACGGTAATGAGTATGGTGTGTTTAGTTACAAAGATCCCGGATCTTTCCAGACGTTTGATAATAATGGTCTACAACTCCACATCTGTACCAAAGACGAATTTTGTCTCTACCATTTCGCGCCAAAAATTACACACAGGTTTGGAAAAAATATGTTGCTTTTGAGTTGTCAGGTTTGATTGGAAAACGTTCAACGCTAGTCATTACAATGCAAAATACATTTTGAAACATTTTGTTAATTCGAATATGCAGAAATTACATTCCTTCTTTATCCCGCAGTGGACATGAAGTTTACCTTCTGGGAGAAATGCAGAAGTGGATGCCGGTAAATAATATGAGAATAGTAGGAATTAACTACTTAGCAGACGACCTTCTCATTAATATCTTTGGGAAATACCAAACCAATATCACCATGCATTACGTCATCGATGGAAAACTAACGAATGCCACTTGTCAGATCAAAAACAGATTGTGGAACTGTGTCTCGCTCATAAGTGGAAAATGCATCTATGATAATTCATATTAAAATTGCACAATATCAATTTTGTTTTAACCATTTATTTATTTTTTATCAAATGGGGAACAGTCAATGGTATGTTTTTAAAAACAATCATTAAATAAAGTATGATTCATTTACTACATGTGAGTGAGGAGGTACACAATGTTTTGTCTGTAATGTACCTGCTTCTCTGAATTAATAGACACTGCAAGACACATGTGACATAGCAACTTGACACAAAAGTCTCTACTTATTAAAAAACATCAAATCACAAAATTAGACCATAGAATGTGCGAAATGCTTGCCTTGGATATTACTGTTGAAACCTTTGTAACATCAACTTATTTGTCACCTGCCTATTATTTTCAACATGCCTCGATTCCCGTGGGGATCCGGGTTAGAATAGGTCCTCAGTACATTTTGCTTGTCGTAGAAGGCGACTAAATGGGGCGGACCTTCGGATGAGACCGTAAAAATCGAGGTCCCGTGTCACAGCAGGTGTGGCACGATAAAGATCCCTCCCTGCTCAAAGGTCATAGGTGCCGAGCATAGGCCGAAATTTTGCAGCCCTTCACCGGCAGTGGTGACGTCTCCATATGAGTGAACTATTCTCAAGAGGGACGTTTAACAATATTTAGTCAATCAATCAATCAACATGCCTCGGTTAAGAAATTGATCTGACATATGCAGAACATGCTCTCACGTATTGAATAAGTTGGAAGACAAAGATCATATGCAAGTGATAATGGAATATTGCTACAGAAATATGGAAAATTGACGATGGAGAAGCTGATGTCATTCCGTTTGTCATGACGTTGAGTTGACAGTTTGCTATGTCTATGTTCAGTAAAATATCCAAATATGAGGCATATGTGGATGACTCAGTTGTGTCTCATATTTCGAGTTTACTGGAATATATCGAATGGACATATGAATGAAAAAATTAATATATAATACGCATTCGATGTATCTAATTGCCACAGCAAGACATTTCTTCCTCTCATATAGAAAGGTTTTTGAATAACTTTTCCCTCATAGGAATACAAAAACAAATTAGCTAATAAAGAACAATTTGTGTCGATGGAAATTCCAACCGACCTGATCTCCGTAGATTACATCGATGAAGAACTCCAGCATCTTTTAAATATCAACTTCAGAATAGAATCAGAGTAATGTTTAATACAAAATTAAGAGTTGGGCAAACACGGACCCCGGGACATACCAGAGGTGGAATCAGGTGTCTAGGAGGAGTAAGCATCCCCTGTCGACAGGTCTCACCCGCCGTTAGCCCTATATCTTGATCAGGTAAACGGAGCAATCCATAATCAAAATACTCAGTAAGTGTGTAAAGAACGGCCTAACAATTAGTATGAAACACTCAGGTAGCATTTGACCTAATGACAGGTTCTATGGCAAACTATATAACAACCACATAATTTACAAAAAGCTGATTTTAACCGAGATTGTCAAAACCTCTGTAATATTAACTGTAACCTGTCTCGATATAAAAAGTAATCATATGCAGAACAAGCTCTTGTGTATATCGAATCAGTTGAGAGATATAAACACCATATGATGGAGTATTGCTATATAGATATGCGAGGATGGATATGAAGAATATGGTGTCATTCCGTTTGTCATAAAGTTGAGTTGTTAGTTTGCCGTTAACATCAATCTTTAATAACATTTCTATGTACGAAGCAGATGTGGAAGACTCTGTTGTCCTTTATTTTGCTACAAGCACAGTATTCAACAACCAGGTATCTTCTGATTGATTGATTGATGTTTTCCGCCACACTCAACTATTTTTCAGTTATGTGGTGTCGCCCAGTTTTTATTGGTGGAAGAGAGAACCCAGATACAATGTACCTGGGAAAGAAACCATGCACCGACCCTCCGAAAGTAAACTGGGAAACTTTCTCACTTAACGGCGCGAGCGGGATTCGAACCCGCGCCGACAGAGGTGAGAGGCGTGAGGTATCTTCTGAGAATGAAACAGAACAAGATCACCCTTGTAACTAATTTTTGGGGAAAACCAATTCTAATGCGAGAGCGACTAAGATAACCCAATGAAAGAATAATATTAGATGTTGTTTTAGATCATCAACACTACTTCATCTGATGGTGGATATGAGAGTCGATTTAAATTATCAATACTACTGGGGTACTTCATCTGATGGTGAGTCTGAGAGTTGTTATAGATTATCAATACTACTGGGGTATTTCATCTGATGGTGAGTCTGAGAATTGAGACGAAAATCAAGGGACAAAAGAAGCACTACGAGACTGGACTGTACAAAATCAAATAAAAATGTCCCTTTTATCAGAACTATTAACCTTAATGAAACCTTTGTATCAAGATTTACCAAAAGGTCAAAAAACTCCTCTAAAAAGTTAAACTGTGGGTTCTCAGGTCGTATGGAGCTTTAATGATCATTTGAAAGTATGTTTCGACACAAGTATAGTAGGATATGTTAGAAATTATTTGATATAAGATTTATGAGAAGGTGATACAAGAATATAGCGATACAAGGCCTCAACCGTGCGCATTTTTTTGTGCGCCGTAAATTGAAGGTTTTTATAAGGTGTGGATCTGTAACTCTCTGATCCGTCACAATATTTTCTCAGAGAGCTACAGTTCTGCATCTGCCCGGTATGTTGGAGGACAGAGCACCAGCCATTGACAAATAAGTTTGGCGAGTTGGTTGGTTGTATATATATTGTTTAGCGTCTCCTCGAGAATTTTTCACTCATATGGAGACGCCACCGTTGCCGGTGAAGGGCTGCAAAATTTAGGCCTATGTTCGGCGCTAACAGCTTGATCTTTATCATGCTACACCTGTTGTGACACGGAGCCTCGGTGTTTTGCGGTCTCATCCGAAGAACCGTCCCATGTAGTCGCCTCTTACGACAAGCAAGGGGGTACTGAGAACTTATTCTAACAATATAACACACTAGTGAAATTTGAAATGGGTGAAAATTGGAGGATATGTACAATATTTCTAAATTGAAAACTTTAAAAGGATCAATTCGGCAACAAAAGAAAAGACCTAATGGGGAGAAAAATTTCCTGGAAAAAGTCACATTGTTATATCAAGTTTCGTTAGTTATTTTATGTCATACATATACATTGTATATGAACTTTTTATATTTTCATTTCGAACCTATAATTTCCTATCTTCAATGTTGAAAATAACCTTCAAAGTTGGCCTAAACAGCATTTTCCCCATTTGACATGAATTTTGGCTTTGAAGTCCATGAATGCTGGCCTGCCTCTAAGATTTAAAAAAAAATATTTTGACAAGTTACAAGAAGGATTTACAAAAGTATTTTAAGGCTGTGTTTCCTAGCTTGCATTTAGAGTATATTAGTCAGCTGCGCCTCCTGATATATACCAGACCGGATATATACCAGATCAGACCGGATATATACCAGATCAGACCAGATATATACCAGACCAGATGCATCATGCTAGTACATCGTTGTAAGAGGTCTATGAAAAAAATTACGCCTATGTCTACAAAAATAAAATATACATTGAAAACAATTAATTTACATTTACTCAGCCTTGTGTGACAATCTAGAACGTAATATTATAGGTCAGCTTTTTGTAAAGACTAAACAATATAGATTTTTTGTTACCCTGAATCGATCGTCAAAAAAAGCAATATGAAAAAAATTCAACATCAGCTGGACTCTAACCCGCGCAATCCACAGACTGAACTATCCAGCTAGGCAATCAAATTTAAAAAGAATATACAAATATTACTCAGTGATATTTATATTTTTCATTCATGCTTTAAAAGGAAGTCAGCCATTATAACGATGTACATAGTATTCCACTGCATTAAAACAAGTCCGATAACCGCTGCAACCTATCCTGATCTCAGATGAGAATCTGGCTGGATATTGAGATGGATGTCTCCGTCTAGGGAGGCACGAGTTGAATATCGACCGAGACTTCTCTGATGGGCTCTTGTGTACACGTGTAATTTGTGTCTTCCAAAGATTTTATCCATGTTATTCAGACTTTGCAGATGAAATTCTACGCTAGATGGTGTGTGCACGTTCTATTGCGGGTTAAATAAGAAAATTAATGATGCTAATTGTCTTACTGAATTTGTTAAAAAGACTATTTGATATCACATAGTACATACCATTTCGTATAGGTTGTAACTTTAGTACCTTTCAATAATTGTTAATATTGAAACATAAGACATTGTATGATTTTACGTGTTATCTGCACACATTCTATTTGGATATCAGGCTTATCAGGAATAAACTGAAACATGTGCTTATAAAATTACGTCCTGGATTTTAAAAATTTAATACAAGAATATTTAGAAATGGAGGGAACTCCTACAGGAATTTTACCGTCAACGTATATTGATATACCTGTATCAATCGGGTTTTGAATACAACCCAAAGTGTTAAATACATTAAAATGTGTTAATGAAGATACTGAATATTTCTCTTTTCTCTTGATATAGAATACATTTTCAATGCCAGTGACACAGATGAAATATTGACCACGATTTGTGAACGAGCATAGAAAGGAAAGAGATGAAAAGATGAGAAAGAGGAAGGAGAAGAGCGCATTGGCGTAGATGACTTAAGACATTTTTGATTTGATAATAAAATTTGATTTGAAACTTTGCTATAAATTTGTCTTCGCTATAATGCAAGTACAAGTATATGATTGATAGAATGTGGGTTCACCGCTGAAATGTGAACATTATTTAATGTTAAATGAACACTGGTCTATTGCAATCATCTGATCTCCTCTAACCGTTACATTAACGTTACACTAATGGTTACATTAACAGTTACGTTAACGTTACATAAACAGTTACATTAACGTTACATAAACAGTTACATTAACGTTACATTAAACGGTTACATTAACGTTACATAAACAGTTACATTAACGTTACATAAACAGTTACATTAACGTTACATTAAACGGTTACATTAATGTTACATAAACAGTTACATTAACGTTACATTAACGTTACATTAAACGGTTACATTAACGTTACATAAACAGTTACATTAACGTTACATTAATGGTTACATTAACGTTGCATTAACGGTTACATTGGCGTTACATTAACGGTTACATTGGGGTTACATTAACGTTACATTAACAGTTACATTGGCGTTACATTAACGGTTACATTGGGATTACATTAACGGTTACATTAACGTTACACTGACGGTTACATTGACGGTTAGAGAAGATATGATTTTAATTAGAATGGGTCTATCATTACAACACCATTGAAACAACACTGGTTTCAGGTACAATATTAGAACGATTTGAAGAAATACGTACCGGTCAATATTTATGGAGGAGGGGGTTGGGGAGGGCGGTACTTTCTTTATTTCTATTTTTAAAAACCCTATGTCCGATCTTCTAAGAATACCAAAAAAGTTGCTGTCCTATATCAGATGTGTAATAAAAGTGTGTGTCTTATCTAATGAATAAATACACATGTGTATATGTGTGATTAAGCAACATTTTTACTTCACTTCTAAAAATCTCTGGAGTTCTTCGTAATTATCACTTAAAATTTGTCTCTCCATTGTTATATCAGCTGAGAGATTCAAGCTCCAGCGAAACTTTTGTTTACTTTGTCATGTTTGTTCAGTAATTTGTCTAGTGAAGTTACAAATCTCATTATTTTCATCTTATTTTTTGGTTTGTTGTTAAATTGTTGCTCAAAGTGCAACATTTTCCATATTTTTTTAATTACTGTTTTAGTGAATTGTTGTCTCATGTACTTACAAGTATTTTTCACATCTCAGTATTCTCTATGAAAGGTGAAGATAACGAACAATGGTCAATCTAATAACTCCTATTGCAAGCAATACAAAATAGAGAGTTGGGCAAACACCGACCTCTGGATATACCAGAAGTGGGATCAGGTGCCTAGGAAGAGTAAGCATACCAGTGTGCCAAGAACGGCCCAACAATCGGTATGAAACAAGTCAGACAGCGTTTAATCACAGCTGGATATCTATTTTTTGATTTTTAATTACATGTACATGTTTTGATATTAAAAATTGTCAAAGGTCCAGTATTTTATTGCAAATTGTTTCTAGTAAACTCAACTTGAAAATAAAATAAAGCATGCATACAATTCATTATTATTGTTTGTAAGGGGCGAGATGAAAAGTTCAATGTCTGACAAAAAACTAAAATCACATAGTTTTCACCAAGACCCCTCACTTCTTTAAAAGCTGAATATGACGAACGTTGAACCTAATCGATTAAATGGTAAAAAATATACGATTTATCAATAAAACTATATGTATACCTTTTCTACTGTTTATTCACAAATGAAAGTGTACATTAAAACTATTAAATATTCATTAAAATGTAATATTATTATGATCGAGGTTTTAACAGCCACTTGTCTGTTTTTCTTCCTCCACTAAAGTGTAATCAATGTCGGATGACAGAAACTTACGGGAGATTTTATTTCCTCTCCCTGGCCCCTAACTATTTGAATTAAGATTTTTTTTTAATCTGACATCGATCTTTTGATCTCGCCCCAAAGATAGTTGAATTAAAAGTTTGAAATATTCTTTATTCTATTTTTTGTTCTTTGATAAAAAAAAAAAATAATAAAAAATAGAGCTGTCCTATCAGTGTTGAAATAAAAAAGTTGGAGTCCTTCAGTATATATAAGTCAAAATAAATGTGTGTCCTAGCTATTGCATTTTGCACCGATCCCAACTCCCCAATAAATGTTGACCGGTCCCTAACTAACTTTGGGACAATATTAGAACGATATAAAAAACAACATTAGTTTAATTAACTTTGGTACAATATTAGAGTGATATGAAAACATATTAGTTTAACATCGGTCCAACATTACCACGGCATTAAAACAACATTCATTAAACGTTGGAATAACTTTACACCAACACAGAAACAACATTGGTTTAATGTTGGCGCATTTTGGGGGGAACAATGGGGTACCTGTAAAGTGCGAAACGAAACGAAATCTACCGAAACGAAACGAAACCCACTGAAACGAAACGAAACCTACCGAAACGAAACGAAACAGATTGTATAACCGAACTATTTTAATTATAATAATTAAAAATGGTATCTTGGGCCACTGTGAAAGTTACCACATATAAATAAAATTCGCCTCCCCTTTGATATTGGCTTTCAGCTTGACTGATACAGTCTTAAAAGTTTGAGGGGGGGGGGGGTGAGTAAGCACAAAGTACATATCCGAAGTTGATTAAATATCATGTGCAATTAGTTTTGGATCCATAAATTTCAGAACGGAGGGTTACAGTCTCAGAGGTCTGAGGACACACACTAAACGAGGGGTGGGGTCGCTGGCGTTGGATCCGCCTTTGGACATAGATATATTGTTTGAAGAAGCTGATGTCTGAGAAAGTTGAAAGCAGGAAGAGCTATTAACCTCTTATTTTATCTCTAACTGCTGAGGTGCGAGTACTTTCAATAATGGAAAAAATTCAATAGTATACCATATTATATTCATGAATGCAATTCGGTAAGATATCTATACATGTATTATTAAAAATTATTATTGATATGTAGTGAGTCTAAAGATAACTCTATACATTTGGGGTGTTGCTAAGACAGGGAATTGAAAACGGGACGGAAAACAGAATTTTTTAATGCAATAATATCAGGAGGTCAACATTTTGTAAAATCAAAAGGCTTATGAACAAGGGAAGCAGAAATTACAAAGAGAACGGGAGGATATACTCAGAATCCACCGTTTGATATACTACATACAAATACACAATATCCACATGTATTCATAGATTTGTCTTTAGAGCAAAAAATACTGAAACATGTATTTATACCCAAAGGCGGATTCAACGCCGGCGACCCCATCCCTCTTTTTGTGTGTTTCTCCTGACCTCTGACCTGTGAGACTGTAACCCTCCGTTCTGAAATTTATGGATCCGAAACTAATTGCACACGGTATTTAATTAACTTCGGATATGTACTTTATGCTTACTCACCCCCCTTCCAACTTTTAAAACTTTGTATCAGTCAAGTCGAAAGCCTAAATGTACATCAAAGGGGAGGCGGATTTTATCTATGTGTGGTAACTTTCACAAGGGCCTAAGATACCATTTTTAATTATTATAATTAGAAGAGTTCGGTTAAACAATCTATTTCGTTTCGGTGGGTTTCGTTTCGTTTCGGTAGATTTCGTTTCGTTTCGCACTTTACAGATACCAGGAACAATGAACCAATATTACCCCCAATACGTTGAGGTCATCATTGCATCAATGAGCAAAGTGACGATGGTATTTAAGAATCGCATAACGACGATGATTAAACGAAACATGCAGTTCAAAATGGAGAGAAAAAATAACATTGGCTCATTTTTGAAAGTGCGTGTTGACAAATTACTTGATCAGACAAGTATGATGATGAATATACCTGGCATTAGAATCTGATTTTAAAGTGCTATATAACATGTAGAGTGACATGCATTAAATTTCTTAGCTACAGATCCCGATCATTATCGCTCTAAAAAAAAAGAAAAAGGGGGGGGGGGTATTAAACCCTGGTCATTATTTTCATTTTTGATCCAGATATGAAAATGATATTGTAACTTGCAATCTAATTCTAAAATATAAGTTTGCTAAAAGCATTTCATAACAGATGTACATAGAATTTATAGAAATTCAGTTTCATACAAATACATGTATGTTCTTCAGACATGAAAGAATGTGATATACGATATAGATGTATAGCAGAATTTTAAACAACAATATATGTACCTGGAAAAAAAAATTCTGAAAATTGTGAAGACCTTAGAGAGAATTTCAATACATAAGTTATTATGACAGAAAACCCCTTGAAATTAGCTAAATTCGTGAAAAAGTACAGTTGTGTTTGTGGCACACAATCTATACCATTCATAACACTGTCTCATATCAGAACATTGAAAACTCCTAAACATGTCCCCCAAAACAGTGACAAATTAAGATATATATGTTATATATGGACAAAACACTCCATACGTTTGTTTTCTTGTGCTTAATACTGAAAAAACTACAATTTGAATGCAGAATTTTGATTAATATTTCCAACAACAAAGTCGACAAAAAAGAGGAAAAATGGCGGAGCTACAGTTTTTGTGTTTTACAGGCTGTTGAAAACACCCAAGAATACAGTGTATCTTAGTGTTCTAAGCTTCAATATTTCACACGATGATAGAATGATGATAGGGAATTTATTATAATTATTTAAAAACACCTGATTCAGTCATTATTTTCAAACATTACTCTTCAAACTCACACGAAGCGGTATTACACATCGAAATTTCCTCGTTTCACCTCGATTTTCTTTTTATTTTGAATGTGTTTTAATGCAATGCTGTATTTATTTTGTGGGCAAAACATTCAACTTTTGATATACTTTAATAAAATGTGTATTGGTTTGTAAATAATATGTTAAATCAACGGTATTCTAAGGCAAGAAACACAAATAGAGGAACACAGTCGACATTTTGTTAAATTGAAGCTCGCACTGTTGGGTGCTTCCTCAGACGTCCGCGCTCGCTCTATATAAAGCGCGCACTGCGTATCGGTGTCATTACACGAATTTTCTCTGTAGTGGAAGGACGTGCGATACCTCACAAACAAAAATGTCTGCTGCTGACGCCTCACCTGCACCAAAGGCCAAGAAGGCTGCCAAGCCTAAAAAGCCTGCAACGCATCCTAAGTATTCCGACATGATCAAGGCAGCTCTCACAGCTTTAAAAGAAAAGGGAGGATCATCAAGACAGGCTATCCTGAAGTACGTCGTTGCCAACAACAAAGTTGATGCTGAAGCCGCATCTCGTCATCTTAGAATGGCACTGAGAGCTGGAGTGAAGAACGGCAGCTTAAAACAGTCTAAAGGTACCGGGGCCTCGGGATCCTTCAAACTTGGAGAAAAGGCCGCAAAGAAACCAATGGCCAAGAAAGCAGCCAAGCCCAAGAAGGCCGCCGTGAAGAAGCCCAAGAAGCCCGCAGCAAAGAAACCTGCAGGAGAGAAAAAGGCCGCCAAACCCAAGACGAAGAAAGCAAAATCTCCCAAAAAGCCCAAAGCTGCTGGTGAGAAGAAGCCCAAGAAAGCTGCAAAGTCCCCAGCAAAGAAGAAGGCACCTGCTAAGCCCAAGGCAAAGAAGGCAGCAAAGCCCAAGAAGGCCGCAGCGAAAAAGTGAATACAGTGCGGAAAAAGTGAATCTAGTGCTAAGTGAACTTTGAACTATTTATTTTGTACATACGTGCAGACTTCCCTATAGAGACAGTAGCTGATGTGTTACAATATTTCATATTCATCGGACTTCAGATGGCAGCAAATCATGTTCATTATGTACGACTGTTTTATGCGAGGAGTGTGAGAGCGATCATTGACTCATGTTCATCATTATCATTATATATCTGTTAACAGAGTTTTCATTTTCACTCAATGAGTGTGTACATATTCATCATTTCTTTTTTCATATTATGTGTCTTGAAAAACGAAGAAAACTATCGTATAAAAATTTAAAAAAGTATTTGTTGTTTTTGTCTGTTTTTACAGTGTTATTTTCGATATGGAACTTAATCCAACCTTTGCAATTTTTTGAATGGTTGATGAAAGTTATAAAAAAAAAAGGGGGGGGGGGGCTTGATGGACATAACTCTTGTATTGGACAAAAGTTATAAATGTTCAATTGGGCCCTCCCTCCTTTTAATTTTTTGTGGATGAATTTTATACAATGGTTTAGTGGTCAACAAAAGATTGGTGCATTGGACATTATAAGATAAAATCGGTTGTGCAGGTATTGTAGAAATTGATGCAATATTTCTACTATGAACCAGTATTCACAGGAGACTGTAGACGTGACTAAACACTGTACATCAAATTATGAGGTTAACAAGTATAAAATGATATTTGATTGAAAAATTGGGTAATTTTTATTAATTTCACCTTATTTAAATGATAGAAAAAAGTACAAATGACTAAATTAGGAGAAATATTTCAAGCCCCGTAAAATCCCTGGACCCACTGCCTCGTAAAGTGGTGCCCCCGTAACCGCAATTCCTGGATCCGCCCCAGTGCTATGACGGTCAACCTGATAAGAACGCCAGACGCTAAATGGAACTGGGAGCCTGGATGTCCACTCAATATAGGTTAATTTAATCGATAACCGAAGAAAATAAATATATTGCCAAATTCTTAAAGACGTCAGACAAATAAAAACAAGTTTTATTTCAACATATAGAAAATCGCACAGCATGATCAAAATGAATACATAAAAAAACTGGTTAAAATGACAAAATTCTAATTTAGATAGAGAATACTGATGTTATATATATATATATATATATATATATATATATATATACATATATATATATTTGAATTAATTGTGGATATCAAGGAAATTGATGTATGATACAATATACCAGCATAGGAGTTATTGCCCTTGACAACATTTTTGTCATCTAAATATACTGAAACCTGGTACAATAATCGAAATAAATTAATTGATAGGAAACTGTGCACTTATTTTAAACTTAAGGAGCACTTTGGTTTTGAGAACTATCTTGATAAAATTAAAAAAAATGATATTAGAAGAACTATTTGTGTAAGTTACGGATATCACGTCATAAATTAATGATTGAAGTTAATTGGTAGATATTCTGGCATTACTCAGAATGAATGAATATGTAACAAATGCAACTCCGGTTCATTAAGCGATGAGCAGTTTTTGATTACATGTGAAAAGTTTGTTGATGAAAGAAAATCTTTTTGTGGTGCTATAGAAAAAACAGTTAAATTTTTTACTAAACTCAATGATGAACAAAAATTCATTTACATACTATGTTCTGAAGAGATTTATTTTGAACAATATATGACACTGTATTTGCATGTAACTATGTGTTATGTGTAATCTCTTCTTTCTTTACTTGTATATGTATGTAGTATTGTAGTATTTGTATATATTTTCATGCTGCCTACCTATTGAGGGTCCTTGATTGGAAAATAAAATATGTTCTATAGACAAAGAAACTTTTTTCACTATCAAATTGTTCACCAGCTTTTTTATAATACCCAGTGAACAGAATTCCTTTGACATCACACAAGGGTGGAAAATTTTAAAACAAAATATAATGCAGTATAAAAGAACCAAACAATTATGTAAAAGAGTAAATTTATGTTAATACTCTAGTACAAGTGTATACGTTTTTGTACGTATAGGTCTTGTAAGCATTTATTACAGGTACTTCCCATCTGCTATGCACTCTTCTGAAGTAAGTTTTTTTTTTTAATGTCGACATGTTATTGCTATCAATTTGTTACTTGTATGCCCTCAAGGGCCCCAAATTGCATGGTTTCAATAATTCTATTTTATATATTCATAATTTTTTTTTAAAATTGAATTTGCATTTTAAAAAAATTATACATCTGCACAGGTTTAAATAATAAATATATGATATATTTAGATTCATGATATAAATTTTTTAACCGTGCAGTACATATATATATGTGCACCTGTGCGGTCGTGCTCGAAAGCATGAGGAATTTTATGCATTAGGCCTACTGTCCGAGTCCGGGTCTCAGGATCATGAAACATCTTAAGATCTCATTAATTGATAAGTCCAAAATAAATTTGTTATTCTATACCACAGGTAGTTGTTTCTGTAAATAAGTTATGACCTCTGTATACTAATAATAAATCATTATTAGTGGTATACAGAGGTCATAACTTATTTACAGATCAGGTGCCTGTGTTCAATAGGCCTATTCTAGTGTCTGCAGATTTAAAATTACACGATCTCAGGCGGAGACGGGTCTCCCGAAGATCCAAGATGTTGTGCTTACAAGCAGATGGGGGGTATAAAAAACTACCTTAACGATCATGTGGTGGATCCTTCCTCTTTCACGAATTTCTGGCTCCGCCTGTTAGCACTGCACAACAAAAGGGGTAGGGATGGGGTTAAAATTGAAGCTACATTAATTTAAAAAAGAAAACGAAAAATTACCTAGTCCAGTAATCTGCAATATTCTGCTCTAATGTATTTGAAATAATGAAGAATCATTGAATATAATATCATTTTTAGGCGCGTAGCCAGAAAGAAAATGAAGTGTACGCAAATTAGGGCAAGGGGGCTGAGAGCAGCCTTGAGCGGTGGACCCCACTGCTCAACTTGTGGACCCCATGGGGCAAGATCCTAGATTTTATCGATGTTATAACCTTTTTGTGCATGGAAACATGGTCTCGGTTTCTCTCTCTCTCTCTCTCTCTCTCTCTCTCTCTCTCTCTCAAACTCTCAAACTCTCTCTCAAATGATGTGTACGCATTGGATTCAACTAAACCGATCGGGTTCAAAAAATCACTATGTCAAACCTCGAACCCAATTCAAATTAAGAAAAACTTCCTGCCGACGCCGAGGCAGGTACTACCGTACTCTACCACCGAACTGATTGCGAAATGAATATTGAGAGGACACTAATTAATTGATAAACCCATTAGGTACTGAATGCAACTACGTGTTCTGGAACCTGTGCCCATTAGCAATGGCGTCTCTCCACCGACACGCCAGTGAAAACAGCATAACAACGCCCAAAACAACGATCGAGGGGATCCCAGATTATGGGTGGCGAGTCAGTTTAAATCATGAGTGTGGCGTTAAATGTAAACCATTCGTCCAGCCTCGGTTCAGTCAAGTGATTCAATTTGTTGGACTGGGAATAAGGTATTGATCTTTCACATCTACACAGTCATCACGAATGAATGACTCTGCAACATGTGCACATCGTATGCATACATGGTTAGGAACAAAGAAATTACATTTGAGAGCACTTAAAAATTCAATATGCTTAAAGTAATTTGAAAGTCTTGAAAATTACTGTATTAAAGAGTAAATTGTTATGTATATAAAGTTTGTTAGCATAGTAGCTGTGTTTTCTATGTATTCTGCATCCATGTATGTGGTTTAAACATGCATGAGTGATGCGTTTTATGTTGCTCACTGCTGTTCAAGATTCAGATGATGCATGCATCTGACTCCCACTATTTGAATGCATGATCAAGTTACATGTAGAATGTTTTACAACAGGCCCATTAATTTTCAAATTGTTAAGGTGGCTGACCACACAATATCAATCCGGCACATTTCTTTTAACAGCTCTTGTATTGTTACTTGTTTAAATATACTGTGGACAAGTACAGCTTAACTTCTGTATCTCAAACACCAATATCTCAAATACCATGGATATATTGAAGTGATTCGGAAGTCCTAACCCAACCACGTATTCTTTAAGTATTTTACCCTTGTTATCTCAAATTCCCAGATATCTCGAAGTTTATTCTCGGTCCCATGGAGTTCAAGATAATGAGGTTTGAATATTTTATTATGATACATATTTTAATTTTAGTTTTCCTGATGTTTTGTATAAAGTAAGGACTCTTATGTCAGTGCATCAATATCATCAGAGGTAAATTTTGCAGGTATGCTAAAGAATGGTGGAAGAGACGACGTCAAGGCCGGAAGATGTTCATAGATCACATGGACCAGCTGTTGCACAAGGCAATATATGGTAAGCTATGGAAAAAGCTGCAGTCATATCAATCAAAATGAGTGACACAAAGTAAATGATTGAGGATTTTCTGCTTTATCAAAAAAGGGATGTGTACATTTGATTATCTGTCCATCAGTCATTAAGTTTTTTTCAGTCATCACAATTTCAGCGTCATAGAAAGAATCTTCATTAAAAAAAATTTTAGCGACTAGGGCTCGTGGATTTGACTTTTTTATGAGCCCAATGAAAGTTTTACTAGCCCAGTATTTATAAAAACAAACCAGGAAATATTGATTATGTAATATAAAGCATCTTAATTTTGCATAGTCACAAATCTTAACTTTTAGGTGACACATTATACCCAAAGAATGCTTGAAATGTGAAAGATATAATAAACTTAGATCGATATCCATTTTTATAATATACCACAATCTTTGTTTACAAAACAAATAACAAAATCTCTATTTAATGACCTTCTGTGATAATGTATAACCTTAATTTTTATGCGAAATCTTTTAAACACATTAGACAGTAGGTTTTGATCATTAAAAGTGAAAAACAAAATTTTGGGGAAATTGTGAATCAGTCCCTTTAACGTAGGTCGCGGGTTTGCTTACATCATCGTTCTCGAGTACACAAATCCTACAACTCAACGTCTTTTTACGTGCACATTCAATTGTGATGTAACAGTTGTCTGAATAAAATATACATGGGTCATTGACTGAATATAATGAACATAATAATTTACCGATATCACATCAATATTACCAAAAGTTATTATCGAAATAGAACATGCTTCGTTTGATTTTGTTGTCTTCCTTTCATTTCCGGTGGAAAATTTCGGCTAGTAATATGTTTTATCCTGTTACTGTATAAAGTTTAGCAGCGGACATCTTGGGGAGGTGAGACAGCTGGCGATGTTGGGATTGCTTTTATAAGCGTTTTTAGAACCTGGGAAAAATCGAACGGGAGTTTCCCAGTTCATGAAAGTTTTAGTCAGAGATTTGACGCGTTGATGGCAGACATTTGAAAATGGCGAGTTCATAATTTTATTCCTACCCCCATCATACATGAAGATCGGACAACATTGAATAATTAAAAGTGTTGGGCAGGGATATCCTATAAAGAAATGTTTCAATGTGTCCTGCTATAAATGTCTCTGAAAACATTTCCAGAACCCCTGGAAAAAATTGAGAGAGAGAGAGAGAGAGAGAGAGAGAGAGAGAGAGAGAGAGAGATTGTTGGTCATATTTACAAATGAATGCCAGTATTGGGGAGCAGCAAACTAACAATACAACTGTACATGTATTCTAGCCAAGTTGAACCTTACAACTGTCCACCTCAAGGAGTGTTTGAAACTCTCTGTAAAACTAGCTAGACATGCAGGACTGGCTGCTTGTAAAAATTGTTAGCCCTGCCAAAGACCTACTTGCCCTGCATGTTTTAAAATTACTTTTACATGTGTTACTACATGTATCTATCTTCTAATGAAGTACGATGGACCTAATTCGTTTCTAGTACATTATATTGTATTGAAACTTTTATACACGGTATATGCAGTAAAATATATTAAATTGACGAGGTCTGTCCATTTTGTTACAGGTACAATAATGAGTTTGAGTCATCTAAATTTTATTTAGCGGAAATTTTATCATGTCCGATTGGGCGTCTATACCAAGAAATTTATTCGCCCATGGTAAAATACATGTGTCTCGAGTGGTCGGGCGCACAGTTATTGCAAACACTGCAACGCGCTCAAGACTAAATGTATAAAGAACAAGAATGTGAAGTTTAGTAGTCGAAAATTAGAAAAAGCAGTTGACGTTTCAAGTGAATCTGCAATACAAGTTAAAAATAAATATAGTTTTAAACCGCGTTCATGTTTTCGAGGGGTTGTTTGGCTTGGGAAAGTGGGCATTTCTATGTGTTTGTGAGGGGGGTATGTGTTAGATAAACATAAATATATATTGTAAAATAGAAACAACTTTAGTTGTATTTCTGGTTAGAATATTAAGACATGATTAAACTATACATGTATATGAAATTAAAAATTTAACCTTAATGGGATTCAAAAATAAAATTATACTATTACATGTAGGCTATATTAGTTTATTCATTGTTACTGCGATCATGCGATCGCAAAAGAAGAAAAGAATTTCAATTATTAGCCACGCAACACAATTTAGATATATAGCGCAATATATGTACACATTTATATATGTTAAGAAATTTTGCGATATACATGTACATTTTGTAAATAATCAATTATTTTGTCCATACATATTGATTTCCCCTTCAAAACCAGGAGTCGATAACGTTGTTTTGAGTTCTTTTTGAAGTGATGCATGAAAAGTAAATGAATAACGTTGTTGAATGACGTCGCGAATATCTGTAACATTATTTGTTAAAAATTGTTGCTTTGATGGTTTTTATCAAACTTTGAAATCTTTTTCTTTAAAAAATGAACTCAAATACCCCATAATTTTTTTTCATAAATATTTTTCAAATTATTTTTGTTTCGCATTGATATTAATATTATCAAGATGAACAGCACCAAATTCTGTCTATTTTAAGTTGAATTATGCAATGAATAATTAAAAGTCAATCACTATTATTTTCTATATAATTCAATGGAAAACAGTGTCGTTTAACCGTTAAAACAATGATGTGTTGAAGACATAATTACCAAAAAACTGCTGTTGAATGAAAAAAAAATTTCACAGAGTAGTATATACATTGTCAAGATACATCGGTCAAATTTTCAGATAGGGTTTTCGAGTGAGAAAAAAAGGTCTGTAAACCCTCGACCTACGTTAAGTGTTATATTGATGTAGTAAATGAAGGAAAAGTTAACTCAAATGTAACAGTACTTTATTTTAATATAATTTTTATTTAGAATGGTTTATTATTTTAATTTTTCACTATCCCGTTAGGGTTCTCTGAGACAATTTTTACTAGCCCAGGTCAATTTTAACTAGCGTCGGGCTAGTGAGTTTTTGTGAAGACTATGGAATGTAAAGAATTCAAGCACCGTGTTTCACAGAATGTGAGTGATGTGGATTGACATCTTTGTCTAATCTCTGTAGGTGCTCCCATCGGAGGTATTGGCTGTGGTACAATGGGGAGGGGTTTCCGAGGGGAGTTTGCCAGGTTTCAGATGGTGCCAGGGATTTATGACCACACCGTAATTCAAGCCAATCAGGTAACAGAATATTAGCCAATCAGGTAACAGAATATTAACCAAGCAGGTAACAGGGAAAATTAAACCCTATAAATTTTGCATGTTATGACAACTTTTAACGATGCACACAATTGACATTATTATATATAACATCTTGATGTTTTTTCAATGGTTTTTATTTTGTGGTTTGCTGTTAATATTTTATGTATTGTGAGAACAATGTTTAGGGAACTGGTTTTTAGCAATTGATTGTTGATTGATTAAGTGCTTCTCTAATACGTAAATCTACACTGAAATATCAACAGGGTGTCAGAGATGTGCTTGATATAGCAGAAGCTGAGTTCTACAAAAAACAATAAAAAGAACATTGTACATCACTGTAAACATGGTTGTTTACGCTGGGGTTTAAGTGTGCATTTTTCCATGTCCATGCAATGTTACGTTTGTGGGAAAAATATGCAGTAACAGAATGAATATTACATCAAATATTTATAGCTGTATGCATGGTAATACTGTAAAGTAGTTATTTATGAGTGGGGGGGGGGGGGGGGGGAATGTACATTAATTAAGCAGTTACGTAATATAAGGGTGTAAATTTCGCCCGTGGGTAAATAATCACTTTTACAGTATGTCTGTCGGAAGAATCTGGCATACTTGATATATAAATGGTTTTTATCCTAGTTATGTACATGTAGTATGTACAGGACGTGTATTTATTCACATATCCTGTTGTGGTGACAGGAGTGGAAAATACATGTACTTCTTCGACATGAATGTTTGATAACCCATTCCTGTCTTAAAACAGTTCATCCTGTGTATAAGGAAGAATGGAAAGACCGTGTACCAGAAAGTCCTGACGGGACGGAGGGAGACCTCCAAATCTCTCAAGTCCTGGGAGTGGCAGGAGCCCCGAGAGGGGGACGTGTACCATGCCCTATACCCCCGGTCCTGGACTGTGTACAATCTGGAGGAGTTCAATCTAAGGCTTGTCTGTCGACAAGTGTCCCCGGTCTATCCACATGACTACAAGGTATGTACATGCAGGAGTTGATATTTGTAGACAACAGGTGCTCTTATTAGTCCGCTACCACTTTGTAAAACCGAAGAGGACTATATCTTTCTTCACCATCTGTCCCTCTGTCTGTCATATATCGATTTTCCAGACTTTTTTCCGTTATGCTTGCGTGGATTCATTTGAAACTTGCGTAGTAGTTTCAGAGTGGAAAATTACAGATTAAGTTCGAATTTCATAACGTTTGATGAACAGGTTATAAAGAAATTAGTTTTTATATTTTACGTTTTTTATTCATTGGTATTGGGATTTTGTTCCAATGGAAATGTGGTAAAAGTAGGACGTCTTAATAGAGGCAATCGATGAGCCTCGATCGCTGATCTTCATTAATTTAATTGACATTTCAAGCTCATTAATCACGTTTAAGGAACATATCAATGAAATTATATATCAAATCTATTAATTACGTGAGTACTTTTGTGTAGCGGTCTACCATTCTCAATTTATCGCATTCCTGCAGTCGCGGGTACTCAAATTTGGCCTTCAAACAGTTGATAGTAAGTATAGTATTTTGAAGTCCTTTATAATTATATAACATACAGATATGAATGTCATATCCATGTGTTGTTTTGTGTCCTGTTTGCACGATTATTTAAATATTTCCCCAACATATTTTGTGTAAAGACTACTAGTTCATCCCTGATAAAAAGTTGAAAAACTACACGACTTGTTTCTACAAGGTGTCTATTGCCACTGTTTTCTGTGACATTGTCATTTAAGATGTTAAACATTTGACACCTGTATAACAGTATTGTTACTGATTGCTCTTCTGAGACTGAAATCTATGTTTTCTATGTTTGACTGTAGTAATTAGGCAGGTACTCGTTTTTAGTCGTATCTTTTAAACTCTGACGACAGTGATGGGACAAATGTCAATAATTCAATTCTTTCTCTCCGTGTAATTGTCAGTTATAGGATGTTATTAAATTCTCTGATGCCAATAATTTAATTCTTTCTCTCCGTGTAATTGTCAGTTATAGGATGTTATTAAACTCTCTGATGCCAATAATTCAATTCTTTTTTACCGTGTAATTGTCAGTTATAGGATGTTATTAAACTCTCTGATGCCAATAATTCAATTCTTTTTCACCGTGTAATTGTCAGTTATAGGATGTCATTGATACTGTAAAGGGGGAAATATTTACTGGGCTTTTATCTTCGCTATATTCGCGATTATATTAATTAACAATTGCAAAAATAAAACCATTGTAAAGTGCTGTTCAAAGTATTTTGGGGAATGAGTTCATACATAAGAAAGGTTTTATTCACGAAATTTAAAGGTCATATGAAACGAATTCTATCAGTGGTATTTTACTTTATAAACATAAGATAGGTTTGATTGAAAGTCAAATAGCGTTTAATAAAAAAAATATTGTATTTGGAATGATAAGAAATAAAGCTGTAAACTTGTACATGGAATGAATTTGTTACCCGCTTATCGTTCTTGATTCTGTGTGTTCGTGACATCACAACGACCCATCAATGTAAACAACGCAATGAAAATAGTGTAGGCCTACCGTTTTGTTTAACGAAATATCTCACTACATTTAATGGATATGGACTAATTTCTGTTTTCTGACGAACTGCCCGATTTTGTGGTTCAACAATATCAGTTTAAACCAGTCAGGAATGATGCACGGGAAGTGAATAACGTTCTTCAACAGAGGATGATATTGAAGAAGTCAACACTGCACAGTCACCTGAAGTATGGCAACTACTACCCCCCCCCCCCCCCTCCTTTTCTGACTTTTTTTCTGGGGACAATTTCTCCTCCAAAATGTATGGATCTCTTGCCTATTCCATGGAAATTTCAATTTATGTAATCCTTTCCCACTTTTTGTAAGCTTTAGAGATTGGCCTTCTACCGGTAATAATAAAGCTGGTAGAAGGCCAATCTCTAAATCTTACAAAATGTGGGAAAGTCAAACGATTACATAAATTGAAATTGGGATGGGTTAGACAGGGAATCCACATATTTTTGAGAAATTATCGCCGAAAAAAAGCAGAATGAGGGGAGAGGTTTAGTTCTGTCCATACGTCAGATGCAGGCCTCAGTGTGGATTTAAAGACCCCATGCCATCAGATACTGAAGTTTGACTATCATTTTAAAAAGATTAAAAGTCGTATGAACTTGTGTACATTTCATATATGATTTATCGTAATAAAAATAGTCTAAAAACTGTAATGGTAATCCCATTTTCCTTTTTATACGAATAACCACAATATTGAAATAACGCTAAAATATTCTTGTAGGTGCAGAATGTCCTAAATGTTTCAAATGTATTATGGATGTCATCTGTTGTACTAGCGCACAGTTCTTCATAATCAGCTAGTGTTTCCTTGTGTGCCCCAATTTAAGTATAAAATTCACAAATTGTTCAGTGTTTTTAATGGGAGGGAGGGGGGGGCCTTCTATATTTTACAATCGTAAGTGATATGTAAAAATTGCTTACATTTAATTCTATAGCAGGTATTTACTTTCTCACTCTACATCCCCGCTGTTCAAATATTATTTCAATTAAAAAAAAAAAATCATTAATTTTTTTAATAAGCATGTTCATAATCAGTACTGATATAGTATATGGAATGTAAGTTATAATTCCTGAATGATACTTCATGATTTTCTTTTTGAATTTCAGAATGAAATGTTTATCTACATTTTTAAATCAACTAGATCTTATAATTGATAATAAGAAAATAAAAGTTACATATTTTTGGGATACTAGTGTAGTTATATTACACGTATAGGCCTGATAAACGTGAAACTATAGTACGAATACCATTGACTGATAGAGCTTGTAATGTAGATAAAATATGAAAATAGAATATAATTTTGAGTAGATTTATTCAAAGTTCACGATCATTGATGGAATGTGTTTTTGTGATTACAATGATAACCAACCCCTATGTAATTTAGTAATACATGCATATTTCTAGTGTCTTCGCTTTAACTATTATAAGCGGTTGACTTTAATTTCTATTTTGATTTGTCTCAGTCTTTGGAAAATAAAAAAATGATTAGCACAGCATCTGATTTTAAATTGATCCATTTGTGTCCACATTGTTTGGCTACCGACATATGTGCTGAAGTACAGTGTTCATGGCAACAAATCCATCGTGTCGGAGATTTCACGAGTACCCTTATTTTTTTCTTCTAAATCTGGTATCCCTTGGGAAAAGGTACATATGCACCCTCTTCTACGACCTAATACATCTAAATGTACTTTTCAAGGCTGTGCAGTTAATACTTCGTTATACCATGTTATAAGTCTAGATAGTTGTTTACATCACAGTGGGTCTTTTTGACATCATCAGGAAGGGAAATAAGCCGCGATCATCAAAGATCATTTTCGTGATGGAGTATATTTGATCAGCTGTTATGATGTTATAATGCATCGAATAAAAAAAATAAAAATGAATTCTTGTTTAATAAACCTTGATTAATGAATTTCCATACATAACTCAATTTCTTCAGGATATTGTTTCATATGACCTTTAAACCATTGTGAAATACCGAAACTAAGATAAAAATCTTGAAATTTTAGCCCCATGAAATTAAAGCTCTTTATAGTACATGGGCTGGTAATTATGTTTTTGATATGATTTAAGTATTATGCATAGTCAAATATGTTAGAGCATAATTATTAGTTTTACATTGTTATAGATTTTTCATTTCTTTTTCTTCTTCTTCTTTTAGGACACCAGTTTTCCAATGGCTTGTTTCATTTGGACAGCCGAGAACACTGGAAGTGAACCACTGGACGTCAGTATAATGTTCACGTTTAAGAATGGCCGAGGAGTGAAGGATGATGGGAATGGAGGGTGTCACAATCATGTGTTCGATACAGACGTAGAGGGAAGGAGGGTGTCAGGAGTGTCCATTAATCACAACATACTGGACATGAAATGTACTTATTGTGTAGCAGGCGTACACAGTGTGAGTAGAAATAGCGTCAGGTTATTGTATAGCAGGAATAGCATCAGGTTATTGTATAGCAGGAATAGCATCAGGTTATTGTATAGCAGGAATAGCATCAGGTTGTGTAGCAGCCTTCGGATGAAACTGCAAAAACCGAGGTCCCTTGTCACAGCAGGTATGGCATTCTAAAGATCCCTCAGTCTAAATTTTGCAGCCCTTCACCGATAATAGTGACATCTCCATATGAGTGAAAACCTATCTAAAGCTTTTCTCAAAGTGTTTCATTGGGATCAAGTTCTCATGAATTGAATCTTACAATTAACTGCTTAACTGTTTAAAAGAACATCAAAAAGAGATTTATTGACAAAATATACTCGTGATACCTTTATGTATTTAAAAAATTACTAGGATTGAAACCATTTTCTTTAAAGTTGTTACTATCAGATACACAGTGGGAAGTAAATTGACGGCTCTTTAGCAGACAGGTAAAATATCACAGTAGTACTTGTAAGAGGAAATGTTTCAGTAAATGAACAGGAAGTCACTTGATTAAATGGGTCACTAAGACAGGTTTCAGTATAAGTATTTCATTGAAAGGAGTAGCTTATGTAATTTAGTGTTATGTAGAATATTATTATGTCTCCCCTCTTTTAGGGGGAGACGTATTGTTTTTATACTTTCTGTCCGTCCGTATGTCTCTCTGTCACAAAATCTTGTGAATGCTTCTCCTCCTACATGGCTTATCGGATAGACTTGAAATTTTGTACAAAGCTTCATTGTTATTTGTAGATGTGCATATTGTAATGATAGGAGGATCCAATTATTTTCCTAAAAGTTATAGTGGATCTAAGAGGGGTGGAGGATGTAAAATAGCTTGTGAACACTTCTCCCCCTATTTGGCTTATTGGATAGATTTGAAATGTTGTAAAATGCTTCATTGCCATTTGTAGATGTGCATATTGTTGGGACAGGAGGGTCCAATTATTTTCCTAAAAGTTATAGTGGATCTAAGAGGGGTAAAGGATGTTAAAATAGCTTGTGAACACTTCTCCTCCTACGTGACTAATCCAATAGACTTGAAATTTTGAACGATACTTCAGTGTCATTTGAAAATGTGCATTTTGCAGGGACAGGAGGATCCAATTGTTGTCCTTGAAGTTATAGTGGATCTGAGGGGTGGAGGGTGTAAAATAGTTAGTGAACACTTCTCCAATGTGGCTTATCAGAGTTCATAATGGCTATGTTCCTGCTCATGCTTTCTCCTCCATACCATTTGGAGCACTTCTAATCTGGGGAGCTGGGGGGACATTTGTTTTTCATAAAAACAATCTCTAGTTTATATCATTTATTGTAGTTGAAATTTTAATACTGGATATTCTTGATATATGATTGTGTAGAAACCCATGAGATAGTTTTAAGGAAGTAGAAGTTTATATCAAATTATAGGAAGACGTATCAGTGACGTGTAAGGAGTACTTTAACCCTCAGGGCTCCGGACAGGTAGTGTGGGAGGATCTTAAAGATGACGGACAGCTGAGCGTGGAGGGGGGTGAGTCTACTGATGGAATACATGCAGTGTGTGTAGTTAGAACTATTAGTTTGATATCTTATTTATAGTGTACTCTATTTTGGCATACATTTTCTTTATTTGCAGAAATCATAATAAATAATTGAAGAAAAAAAGTTAAAATAAAAAGTGACAACCCCCCCCCCCCCCCCCCCAAGTAAAATTTAAGCACAGAATAATTGTCATCTTTGATTTTAGATTACCTCAGCTGGTAATATTTCAGTGTATAATGGTCAGATTCAATTCAAATGGTTATTCATGTATTAGAATTCAGGTATTACGACAAGTCACAATTCTTAATGTTAGCATTATAAGTAAAAAACTTTAAATGCTTGAAACAACTGAAAGATGCTATGAATTAAAAGAACTGGACAAAGTGCTTAAAAATTGGGAATTAATCCACACTGATTTGTGGAGTAGTGGTAGATTGGGTGTTCTTATAGCTCTAGGCCCTAGAGTTTGATCTGGTGTATAATAACGAGTACAACACTAAACAGAATAGGAATAAATCCCGTACAGTTATTTTTTTTACAGAATTTATCAGTGTTCTCTAATGTATAATATATAATCACGTAGAGTTTGGGGCATGTATTGATAGCAAATCATTTATAATCCGACTGGTCTATTGTAGTCACAATGTCTAAATGAGATTCATTATAGAAAACTGCATAATCCAACACTTGTGTAACTGCCCTAATCCGACACCTGTGTATGATACAGTAAAAACTGCATAATCCGACACCTGTGTATAATTCAGTAAAAACTGCCTAATCCGACACCTGTGTATAATACAGTAAAAACTGCCTAATCCGACATCTATGTATACAGTGAAAACTACATAATCCGACACCTGTATATACAATGAAAACTGCCTAATCCGATATCTGTGTAATCCGTTTTACTGAGCATGCCAATCCTGATTTTTATTCTCAACTTCATATTTTCATTTTTTTTTTTACACTGTTTATTCCAACACACTGTGTATTCCAACAAAACAGTTGTCTCCCAGTGCATGTCGGAGTAGACAGGTTTCACTGTGCGTGTAATATTTTTATCTCACGGATAAGCTCCCTACAATTACAGTCAAACTTCATTATCTCAAACTCGATGGGATTGAGAAAAAAATTATATCTAGAATGATAAGAGTGTTAGCAATAAACGTAGGTCTCAGGCTGCACGCCCCAGTAACAAAGATGCCTTTGTTTTGTAGAAGAAATTGATGAGAAGAGTGGAGCTCTGTACCTCCTCTCACTTCTACATCAGCTTCTGTTAGCTATGGCACATGGTGTCCTTAGGTTAATTACGATTCCGACAGGTAAGATTTACCTAGGTCACCAGGTGAAGTTGCACGTTTCTTTCTCTTTCTCCCCCCCCCTCTCTCTCTTTCTCGTTTTGTACCTTTGCATGCTAGGGTAGGTAGCTATAACCTGTGTACTTGGTGAATGTGATGATATGGGGAATGGAGGTTTTGATGTTACTTTTACAGTATGTCATTCTGATTCCGTTTCATGTGAGCTGGCTTAGATATGCCCATTCTCAGCTGCATGTCTGTAACGTCTGTTGGACACCTACAGGTAGATCACTGTTGAACAGGATATAAGCCTGGGTACTATATGATAGTAAACAAGTGCTGTGTTTATTTCCTGGATACTACATGATAGTAAACAAGTGCTGTGTTTATTACCTGGGTACTACATGATAGTAAACAAGTGCTGTATTTATTACCTGGGTACTATATGATAGTAAACAAGTGCTGTGTTTATTACCTGGGTACTATATGATAATAAACAAGTGCTGTGTTTATTACCAAATTAGGGCCGCACTGGGTATATATACAACATTCAACATTTACAGTTTTAGACAAGTTACGCAAAAGATGCATAAAATGTATTTTTAATTATATATACAGAGTTAACTTCCATATACAAGTATCATCCAAACCATGACAATGCTGAGTCGTGGTACATGTACAGTATGTGCTAAAATATGATATACTTAATCCTGCTAAAATATATGCTTAACTGTAGCACACAGCAAAGCTAATTTACAATAATGCCTAAATAGATCCTTAACTGCGACTCTGCTTGATTCGAATGGGCTAAGATAGGTGCATTTAGATGTACAAATTGTACATGATTTCTGTCTGTAGCTGATGATACACTGAATGTACATGATTTCTGTCTGTAGCTGATGATACACTGAATGTACATGATTTCTGTCTGTAGCTGATGATACACTGAATGTACATGATTTCTGTCTGTAGCTGATGATACACTGGTAACTGTCATTGTATCTCGGTGATGATGCAGAGTGAACTTTTGAGGGGATAGAAAAGCTTATATTTATATGGGATGGGAGAGACCCATGCATGAAATCAGCGTTGACTTTTCTCCGGGTGTCTGAGCAGTGTCCTAGGCTTCATTTCATGTTTATTTAAGTGTTCCGGGCTTCGTTTCATGTTTAAGTGTTCTGGGCTTTGTGTCATGTTTATTTAAGTGTTCCAGGCTTTGTTTCTTGTTTATTTAAGTGTTCTGGGCTATGTTTCATGTTTTCTAATTGTTCTGGGCTTTATTTCATGTTTATTTAAGTGTTATGGGCTTCGTTTCATGTTCATTCAAGTGTTCTGGGTTTTGTGTCATGTTCATTCAAGTGTTCTGGGTTTTGTGTCGTGTTTATTTAAGTGTTGTGGGCTTCATTTCATGTTTGTTTAAGTGTTCTGGTGTTCATTTCATGTTCATTTAAGAGTTCTGGGCTTTGTTTCATGTTTAATTAAGTGTTCTGGGCTTTGTGAGATTTTGACTGGTGTCTGAGCAGTAGTTTGGGCTTTGTTCAGTGTTGATTTTCTCCGGGTTTTTTTTGTTCAGTGTTGATTTTCTCCGGGTTTTTTTTGTTCAGTGTTGATTTTCTCCGGGTTTTTTTTTGTTCAGTGTTGATTTTCTCCGGGTGTCTGGGCAGTGCTTGGGTTAAGAATAAACAGAAGCATTTTCAAATTTCACTACTTTGGAAGGAATGATAAATCTTATGTCTGCATGTTGAAAAGCATGGAACATACATTTCATAATTTTGGTGAAGGGCTCATTAAATTGATAGATATTTGAATTGTCTGCTAGATGTTCGTCCTCTTGTAAGAAATTCCACCATAGATTAGAGATTATGTTTTATGTAGTAAATGTAAATGTTCTTATGGATGACAGATGCATGTGATATCTGGTCATTGGGCTGCATTTGACTATGATTATTTTACTTGTGCAATTGGAGAACAGGTAGTAATATTTAAAATAAATGCATACATTCATACATTCAACATAATGTATAAAGTTTTATTTTACCTAACACCCAAGTACCATAAAGACAATAAAATTCAGACAGAAAGTGTTTGATATCCAAGACGACAGAGACTGGAAATGTAACAAGTACTAAGTCACGTTATATTCATCTTTATAATCACGATAAGTTTGCTTTTGTAATTTTGTTAAGCATTTGAAGGAAATGATTTTCTCTGAGCAATTTGTGATTATCGGAAGCGTTGACACATACAAAAACTAATTTTTGTCTAATTTGCTACAAACCATTGAACTTGATCTTAGAATAAATTATATTTCAACTTAAGAACTCCAATGATTTGTTGATGATATGGATGTTGTTTGTTTGAGATGTGGTATCTGTAAATTTAAAAGGAAATGGCAGTATGTGAAATCCTCTGTTTAATAGTGTGTCGAATAATTACATATTGATAGTCTGTCGAATAATTACATAATTTAGATCTTAAAAGATAATATATTATATGTAACAGAGATAGAGTGTGTGTGACAAAACAAAGAAGTGAGTAATCATTGGTTTAACATATGAAAAATCAAATAATTGCCTAAGTTAATAAACTGCAACAGATATCAATTTTACGACAAATATTCAGTTATTTCATAAACTGCTTTGATTAATGATGCACTGTTTGAGATTTGAATCCAGGACACAATGTCTGTAAAACATGGCGAACTTTGACAATATCCACGATATTTTCTTTACAGGTAGAAACACGAGTACAAATAAAGGCCAGGAGAGCGCAGCTGCTGTTTGTGTCCAGGCCAGCGTTCCCCCCAACCAGACCAGAGACCTTGAATTCACCTTGACCTGGGACATGCCGATCATCCATTTTAAGGCCAGAGAGAAATTCTATGCAAGGTAATATACAGACATAAGGAAATATGATATCACAGACAGGGGAAAGAATACAGTAATTAATTGAAGAAACTCTTTCTGTGGCTCTCTGTCTGTCTCTCTCTGTCAGTCTGTCTCTTTCTCTCTCTCTTTGTCCTCTCTCTGTGTGTGTCTCTCTCTCTTTGTATCTCTCTCTCTAATCATAGCATAATGTTATTAACAAAGGGCCTGTATAAATGCATGATATGCCTTGATCTTAGGAAAGAACATATGTATGCAGTGTTCAATGATTGTTTTTTTTTGGTTGGTTTTTTGTTTTTGGTGTTTTTTTGTTTATATACTTATGTTTCATAAGGTGTAGATTAAAAAGAATTAAACTTTACTATTTGGTACACTAAGTGTTTGCTCAGTGTATTTTTGTATGACAGGCAATACTCACGTTGATATATTTTTGCACGACAGGCGATATTCTCGATGGTTTGGAATGGATGGTGAAGCAGGTCCTAGGATGTCAAGCTACGCTGCCTCAAATTACAGCAAGTGGGAACAGAAAATCGAGGAGTGGCAGAAGCCAATCTTAGAAAACAAGTAACCAATCAATATTACCTACAGATTACAAAAGTATGTAGGCATGTCCAATGTCTAATCCTTGCAAAAGTATGTGGGCATGTCCAATGTCTAATCCTTGCAAAAGTATGTAGGCATATCCGATGTCTAATCCTTACAAAAGTACGTAGGCATGTCCGATGTCTAATCCTTCTCTTGAATTTGGTGTAACAAGATCAAAAAAACTTGACACACTTACAAAATCAACATGAATTCCATAATGATTGAATTTTAGGTTTTGTGTTGATATACTGTATTTCTTTTGTTAATTTTGATACAGTCAAGCCTTGTTAATCTGGACACAGTAGTTTCAGGCAAAATTGTCTGGATAAATGAAGCACCTTGTTGTAACTGAATCATATCCACAAATAAAGTGCCAAAAAACAGATTCTGAATGAATATTGTTTGGCTTGATGGTGTCGTATAAATAAAGTGCAACTGTATGATAATTTCTGGTAGATGAGTTAAATTTGATATAGACATTTAATTGCAGTTCATGTTGACTGTTTACACTGTAGGAACCTGCCGTCCTGGTACAAGTCGGCTTTGTTTAACGAACTGTACTACGTTAGTGATGGAGGTACTGTGTGGATTGACCCAGTGCAGGGGCAGGACGGGAAACTTGTCAGGGTCACAGACCCAGAGGATCACCCCATCATCCAGGAGTTCAGCAGATTTGGTTATCTTGAAGGTGAGTCACAAACTGATCTAATCTGAGAATCCTCTGACTCTTACCCCCGCTTTTATATTTGACATGTGCGGGGGAGAGTCAGAGCGGACTCCATATTGAAAAGTGGGAATTCAGCGACACCAGCTGGTGTCGCTGCTTTACCTACCTCTTACAACTTTATTTCGCGGATCTATCTTCCAAGACGTGAGAATTCAGTTAACGGAAGATAAATCTATAAATAGATCATGATTAATACGATGCTATCGCCGTTTAAACGGCCCTAACACCGACAAATGGAGCATCACTTGAATTAGGTCGCCGCCTCGCCATTTGATTTCTTTGCGCATGACGTCAGCACATGTAAACACAAAATTCCATCGTTTAAACGGCGATAGCATCGTATTAATCATGATGTATTTGTAGAATAATCTTCCGATAACTGAATCCTCGCGTCTTGGAAGATGGGTCCGCGAAATAAAGTTGTAAGCGGTAGGTAAAGCAGCGACACCAGCTGGTGTCGCTAAATTCCCACTTTTCAATATGGAGTCCGCTCTGACTCTCCCCCGCACATGTCAAATATAAAAGCGGGGGTAAGAGTCAGAGGAATCTCGGATTAAAACTGATCATGTTTTACAGAGCAAAAATTAGAAGATTAATGGCTTTCATGCAAAAGTTTCAAAAGATGTAGACTAATATTTGACTAATTGTGAATTCTAAAACATTAATTGTCCAAACACATGTACTTATATTTATACTTATATTTGACATTTATGGATTAATATTTCTGTTAAAATTGTTGAGGTTTGCTTTCTTATGGATTTAAGGGGCCTGTCCTTAACATTTCTTCATTCTTGATGAAAGATGTCATATTGTATGAATTACTGAGCAAGGCAGTGCATAATTAAAAGATATTTTTGAAAACTTTGACGAAAATTTAGGTGCAGTAACATGATTAAAAGGCCTTTAATAACTTTCTTTTCTTTAAGATCTTTTTCTTGCATTGCATTAAGTTCTGTAAACTAATTTGTACTAAACACTGTTTTGGATTTCATTAAGTTCTGTAAACTAATTTGTACTAAATATTGTTTTGTATTTCATTAAGTTCTGTAAACTAATTTGTACTAAATATTGTTTTGTATTTCATTAAGTTCTGTAAACTAATTTGTACTAAACATTGTTTTGTATTTCACTAAGTTCTGTAAACTAATTTGTGTTTTGTAGGCCACGAGTACAGAATGTACAATACGTATGATGTCCACCATTACGCCTCGTTCTCCCTCATCATGCTGTGGCCCAAACTGCAGCTCTCACTACAGTACGACATGGGTAACTGCCTTACATGTCCAGTAACTGCCTAACTGCCTTACATGTCCACTAACTGTCTTACATGTCCACTAACTGCCTTACATGTCCAGTAACTGCCTTACATGTCCAGTAACTGCCTTACATGTCCAGTAACTGCCTTACATGTCCACTAACTGTCTTACATGTCCACTAACTGTCTTACATGTCCAGTAACTGTCTTACATGTCCAGTAACTGCCTTACATGTCCACTAACTGCCTTACATGTTCAGTAACTGTCTTACATGTCCAGTAACTGCCTTACATGTTCAGTAACTGTCTTACATGTCCAGTAACTGTCTTACATGTCCAGTAACTGTCTTACATGTCCAGTAACTGCCTTACATGTCCACTAACTGTGCTGCCTGTCCACTGTCTTCCTTCTACATTGTCTTAGACAGTATCATACATATTCAGAAATCATTATGAAAGGTGTTAGAATTGTTAGTACATGGAAATAGGCAATTGTTAGTTGTCATATTTCACTGGTGATGAATATAACCCCTCTCCATAGAATACTCTTTGTAGTAAGTCAAGAAAAACTAATGGTACCTGTCGTATTAGAATACTCTCTGAAGTAGGTCAAAGAAAAACTAATGGTACCTGTTGTATTTAAACATTGGACAATAGTCAGCTCAGTTAGTGTTATAAAGATTCATTTGACCTTGGCTATTTTTAGCAACAGCAGTGGAGTCTGAAGATACCACCAGAATCAAGTTTTTGACAAGTGGAGAAAACGGAATCCGTAAAAGGCTGCATGCTGTGCCTCATGATGTGGGCGATCCTGGTGAGCTTGTGTTCCTAGACTTGTTCATTAGTAGACGTGTCATTTTTGACTTCGAATGCTTCATTTGAAGTTTTGTGAGAAGTTAGTGACAACACTGTATTTTTGTGTGTTTTGGCTTTTCTATGGATGGAACCGGTCGTGGTAGCTCAGTGCTAGAGTGTTCGCTTTGTAACCGGGTTGTGAGCTCTAGCCCCGCTCCTGCCATGGCCGTGTCAAACCCAAAACATTAACTAGGTAGTGATTGCTCCTTCGCCAAATGTTCTGCATTTAGAAGTGAGAATAACGGGTCTTTCGGATATGACCTGTAAAACAGGTCCCCTGTCACAGCAGACATTGGCTCATAAAAGAACCTTCCCTGCTACGGCCCTGAGCGCTAAGCATAGGTCTCAATTTGTGGTACTTTACCTAGAGCTGATGACGTCTCAATATGAGTGAAGAACTCTTGATGGGACATAAAACAATCAATCAATCTATGGATGACTTTTATTCATGTCTTTCTTAAATTTGTCTGTTGCAATTTCTACATGTATATTACTTAACTTGGTTTTAAAAATGCAATATGCAGTGGCTACATAGTGACTGAGAATTTTACATATCAAATCTCGCTTGGAGAGCAATTGTGTTGCTAGAGTGTTGCATAACTTACTACTGAGCTCCGATTCATTCCAGAGGATGAACCCTGGAAGAGGGTCAACTGTTACGTCATTCATCCCACCTGTAACTGGAAGGACCTGAATATGAAGTTTGTTCTCCAGACATTTCGAGATTATTCTGCCACAAAGGATGAAGCGTATCTCAAACACATGTACCCAGTAGCGAAGGTATGTGTGGCCGTTGATTCGAATGTTTGTAGTGTACTTTTTAATTGAAATATTAATTTCCAGTAACATTTGTGTATTTTCAATTACAAAAGGACTGTTTATTACCCCGACCCCATGAAAATGACTCTTGATTTTTCAGCCAGTTATTTTTCCTTTATACATGCATATAGGTATACTTACAGACATTCATATTTGTGTGGGTTTTTTCTTTGTGGCAGTATGTCATGGAGACAGCCAAGAAGTGGGATGTGGACGACGACGGGATTATTGACAATGGTGGCTTTGCTGATCAGACCTTTGATGCTTGGACGATGTCCGGAGCCAGGTATGTTGGAGAAACTCTTAACTGCTGAATGTCAACTGCTTTTCTAGCTGAAGTTTGATACAAGCTAATCTTGACATAAATTTAGTGTTAGCGACAGAACATCAAAGATGTTTTTTTCTGGCCGATATCTCTGTCAGTCTGGGTTCAGTCAATGTTTTAAAGTAAACTACATAAAGGTGACTCACATGTTTCTTAGAACACTCTTAGTGTGAAAATCGTCCGACTCTGCAAACCTGTCATACATCGCGGCAAGACACAATTTGTCCTGTGAAGGCAACCATCTGATAAAATCCCCCAAATACTTGTCTGTCCTGTCCATGTAATTTCAAATGCTCAGCAGTTTTGACTTAACATTGTTTGTATCAAACTGCTGACTGATAAGCTGTGGTCTTAATTGACTTGTAGTAATTTTGCTAATCATCAAAGTTGACCTTTACAAACGGATGAACGATTCATCAAAATTTGCCGTCAAATACTGATGAGCGAATCATCAAAAATACTAGTCTGATAGAAAGTTTGTAAGTAATTATAAATCAATGTTAATTCCAGGACCTCTATTGGTATCTCCAGGAGGGGTACTAATATCATTAAATCCATAAATGCTTATGATTTCTATATTTGTCAGAAAATCATTTTACACTAGATAATTTTGTTGTACTTGTATATATATTTTTTGATTTCTGATGATTTTATATTAGTATAATAAAGAATAATGGCCATAGAAGACCCGATTTTGAGAAGTCATGGACAAAATGTAGCTCATTATTTAATAAGCTGGATCATGTGTATCTGATTCTCAGTTTTAACATGACATATTCAATAGTCACGAAAAGGTCACAGATTTTCTTATTTGTTCAATCGACTAAGTTGAAGCATAATGTTGCTTCAGAAAATATATAGAGCATACACTACAGTACAGGCCATGAGTATAGGCCTGTCCGAAAACGGGAGTTATCTCTCTTTGTATTCTAACATTTAGTGTGAATAAGGCAACTTCCGGGTAGTAACACAATCAGACGGCGCAATATTTGAAGTGTTATGTTGAGTGTGGATACTGTTCAAAATCGAAAACAATTGAAATCATTTATACGAGAGGGTAAGAAAGTGGGGGTGGGGGTGGGGGGATGAGGGAGAAAGAATTTTAAAAACCGAATTACAAAACAGATTTTCTATTATTCACTTATTTACAAATGTCTCCAATAACGACTGGTATAATTGTTTTGTACGAAATCAGAACAGAACTACTGATTCTCAAAAGATGATGGCAACTCATCAGCTTAAAAGCTCGGGTTTTTACGAGGATCGACACGTGTATGGATCTTGCATATCATGGTACCCACCCCCCCTTCCCTCCCCAAGAAACTCCCAAAATTATATAAAGTAGGAAATCAACGCTCTCACTGTTTTATCAGGGCTAAAATTATTCCATCACTACCAACCAACTCTTTCAAAAATAAACCAGATTGCAATGTTTGAGTAATTCTCTCCAGAGTAACTGGACGTGTCCACTCTGTGTGCAAATTATTTGTACATGTGCAGCATGCAGCTGGGATTGTTTATTTCAACTGATATATTTAAAATGCAGTAAAATAGGTAATTAATTCAAAATAAATTTTCATTTGTTAAACATTGCTCGATTTATATAAATTATTTATCGGGGGGGGGGGGGGGTTGGGGGGGGGGGGGTTACATGTACGTGTCACTCTCAGATGTACTCTTTGGGGATAGGTGAGTTTGAACCCCAATAGAATGTTTTTGACATCTCTGTATCTTCCCTCTTTTCCTCTTTTATTTGTTTTAGCCCCCTTGAGATGTGTTTGATTATGTAGGCACGTATCGTGTCATAACAAGAAATTGCAATGACAGATTTAGAGGGATCACCCCCCCCCCCTCTTTCGCCACAAATTTACAAAATAATGTGAGTAAAACTCCAAATATTTTACCCAAAATGGCTGTATTTACAGGTACATACTCTTGCCGACTTATTTAATGTATTACTATAAATTCAAAGGATTCTTTTATAGTTATTTTATTTTCCAAACATTGCACGTGTAAATGTCAGTTTAAAGATGGTTTGTGACAATAAATTCCTTTATTCCTTTATGGTTATACTTATATTTGAAACTGTATTTGTGAGTAGTCAGCTGGAAATCTGTCATTGGCCTCTCATTTACATGTACAGGCTGGGTTAAATTTTACTCGCCAATTGAAGGAGGTGGACATTTCCAGAATCAGAGGTGTCAGTCCGACATACCAAGACGTAAATCGTGTCAGAACTTTTATCGCTGAATGTACTACATTGATATTGAACAAGCAACCTCTGATATTTTATTATAAATCTGACTGTGTTTAAACTCGGGGTTCTAAGTTAAGGTTCAAAGTAAAGATCCTGAGGAAATTTATGCAATAGATGATATGTACTAATTTCAGTCATAAAACATGTGAAATCCTGAAAGGGGGGGGGTGTAATTAGAATAATCTGTGTCTCGGGACAGGCCCTCTGTAGGAAATTAAATCACTTCAACGATAGAACATTCTATTGGGGGGGGGGGGGGGGGGGGGGGGGGTGTCCTCTATTTACAACGTTAATTTTCTATTATTTTAACATGCAAAGTTGATTATTTTCACGTGCATGAAGGAAACCTATACATTGTGATTTTTTATTAACGTTAACATATTTGTTGGCGTGATTGCTGTAAAATTATACAGCAATATTTTTGTGGCCTTCTGCACTGTTGATAATGACGCTTCTTGAATATACTACCCGTAAGTCTTAAACTACTGTTACGCAAGCGCACTACGCTCCGGATCAAGGAAGGATAACTCATGTTTTCGGATTGGCCTTTTCCCCATTGTACAGTGAAAAACACACTACCTCTCAATAATATGTCCACCTGTATCAGCTTCAACTTAATAACGAAAAAATGGTACATAGAAAAATGTTTGTGAAATTGAAAAAAATATTCCATTTTATTCTGAAATCCTAAGGGTAAGATTTGTGACAATCGGGTGGCTTTAGTCACAGTAATTATTTTAAAGGAAGTCGGCCATTATGATGATGTAGTATACCTCCTTAAGAAATTTTTTTTATCAAACAAAATTTTAGATTTCATACAAAAAATATTGCAAGTATGCCCCTTCTTGCAGAATAAAATGACCTCTATGATGTAAAATTTTATGTTGCTATATTAGTGATAGATCAGTGAAATTTAAAAGACAAGGAATATCTTTGACAGTGCTTATTGTGGAGGAATGTGGCTGGCTGCCTTACGAATGATGATAGAAATGGCCACTATTCTGAAGAAAGATGATGATATTCTCCATTATAAAGAGATCCTGGACAAAGGGAAAGTGTCCTATCAAACGAAACTGTGGAATGGTACGTCAACAGATTGAAAGTGTATTTTTACATGTACCATTATTGTGAATATTATCACTGAAGAATCTGTAGTTGCTTCAGGTTAAATGTTCCCCAAAACTCTGAACCAGGTCACTTCTCCAGAAAGTGTTACTTCCGAAAGAGGCACCAAATCTCATTAATACACGTGAACAGGTATCACCCCTTGTAAACCTTGTATGCATGATACAGACAGGGTATGAATACATTCATTCATCCCTTCAGATTCTGCAATTTACCTCCATTTTTTAAATGAGTGACCAAGTTAAATTTTGGAAGCAGGTTCAATTTCTAGTAACTTCATTTTCTGTACTGATGGAACTTGCATGTTACCTGTAGGTATATATTCAGTCAGACTTGCGACAAATGACTTGCAGCATTTTTAAATGAGCGTCCAAGTTAAAAGACTCAATTTTTTGCAACTATGTTTTACTGTACTTGATAAAAGTCTCTCTATGCAGGTTCTTACTACAACTATGACTGCAGTATTACAAGCATGTTTTACTGTTCTTGATGATAAAAGTCTCTCGTTATATGCAGGTTCCTACTACAACTATGACTGCAGTACTGGTGGACATCACGACAGTGTCATGGCTGACCAGTTGGCCGGTCATTGGTTCCTGAAAGCTTCTGGACTACAGGATGATGAAGTAAGGAAATAAACTGGTGTTGATGTCAGACTTTCCACTTAGAAATATAGTCATTCTCTGGGTATTTGTTCTCCAGACGATAGATTTTTTAAGGCCCATTTTGGGTCCGAATTTCGGCCCTTTCCCCTCCTAAAAATTGTCAATTTTTCCCCAATTTAGCTTGCATTTTCCCCAATAATAAAATTATAAAAGGAAAATGTATTTGAAAAATATAAACATTCGGTGTTAATTATATACATACCACTTAACAAAGAGTTATGGAAATTATGATTTGGATCTAGAATATTTGAAAAATTTAAAAGGTTAAAGAAAAATTAGATGTGTAAAATAAAGATAATATAATGTTTGATATGATTTTAAAACTTCTTTACGAGAAAATTGATTTTTCCCAATTTGACTGAAATGTCGACAATTTTTCCCAATTTGAAAGCCACAGGACCCTTGTAAAAAATGTTGAAAAATCACTGCAGATTTAGAAATAGTCATTCTCTGGGTATTTGTTCTGCAGACTTAGAAATAGTCATTCTCTGGGTATTTGTTCTGCAGACTTAGAAATAGTCATTCTCTGGGTATTTGTTCTGCAGACTTAGAAATAGTCATTCTTTGGGTATTTGTTCTCCAAAAAGCAGGGCCTATACCATCACAGCACAACATTGTGTTGATATGCATCTCTACAAAAGAATCTTCATGTACAAAATTGATGTCTTTAGATGGGAGCATATACCGTATAAGCAGAATTTTTAGTGAGGATTAAATTTTGCATTATTAACGAGGTGTTGTGATCACTAAAATTGAATGTCATTAATAATTTATTCCATATCATAGGTAATGGTTATCTTTCTTGGAATTATAAAGTTGCTAGAACTAGCTCTCGCTAAATATACATGTATATACCCATTTTTACAGGAAAATTGCTGAATTTGTGTTTCGCTAATATTTCCACTTATACAGTATTTTGTATAAATCTTTTTTAAATTTTTTTTTTTAGGTATTTCCCCCTGACAGAGTGCGTTCTTCTTTACAAAGAATCTTCAAGAACAATGTGCTGATGTTTGAAGATGGGAACATGGGGGCTATAAATGGAACCCGACCAGACGGGAGCAAGGACATTAGCAGCTGTCAGTCTGAGGAATTCTGGGTAGGGGTCACTTACGGGCTGGCTGCCAACATGATTCAGGAGGTAAGTTTTGTTACTTACTACACGTACACTGCTGTAGCCAAAGTATAGGGCTGTATTCGTTGGTTTGAGTGGAGAGCTATCCAGATTTGCTCGTTTCCAGTTTGACAAGCTCCCATAGATCTCTTTCGTCTACTTCTCAAATAACAAGTAGAGGCAGGAGACATACTTGCAATATCCTGCACTAGTTGTGGAGATGGGAAACGAATAGACCCGAGATTTCATTGCAGCTTAGTATGAGGATTGTTAACTTTTTCCCCACCGTTGTTTGCCTCTCTTTTCAAGGTCTGTTTTCTTAGTGAAGATTTTCTGGTTTACTGCTTGCTTTGAGATTTTGTTAAAGTATTTGGTAAAGGTAGACCGATGACCACGATTGATTTTCAGGTCAAAAGGTAAACAATTATAGGGCTTTCTACTGCACAGATCAAGTGTGGTCAAATCCCAAAAATAATTCACCTTCATTTCAGTTTGTGGCTAAGCGTTATGCATATGTCACAAATATTTCTTTTCTTTATCTTGTATAGCCAAGTGTACATGAATATTTTTGGTAGTACATTTTAAAATTTAACAGTGACAGTTTGTTTGGCTTTGGATTTAGGACACTGTATTTACAATAACAGTTCTGCCTTTAATGCAGTGTATTTAGACTGAGTATGTCTATATTATACATGTATGTATTTTGTGGGTGTGTCTGTATTACATGTATTTTGTGGGTGTGTCTGTATTACATGTATTTTGTGGGTGTGTCTGTATTATATGTGTTTTGTGGGTGTGTCTGTATTACATGTATTTTGTGGGTGTGTCTGTATTATATGTATTTTGTGGGTGTGTCTGTATTATATGTGTTTTGTGGGTGTGTCTGTATTACATGTATTTTGTGGGTGTGTTTGTATTATATGTGTTTTGTGGGTGTGTCTGTATTACATGTATTTTGTGGGTGTGTCTGTATTATATGTAATTTGTGGGTGTGTCTGTATTATATGAATTTTTTGGGGGATTGTCTGTATTATATGTATTTTGTGGGTGTATCTGTATTATATGTGTTTTGTGGGTGTGTCTGTATTATATGTATTTTGTGGGTGTGTCTGTATTATATGTAATTTGTGGGTGTGTCTGTATTATATGAATTTTTGGGGGGATTGTCTGTATTATATGTATTTTGTGGGTGTGTCTGTATTATATGTATTTTGTGGGTGTGTCTGAATTATATGTATTTTGTGGGTGTGTCTGTATTATATGTGTTTTGTACTTTTGTCTCTCTGTTACAGGGACTTCTAAAAGAGGCTTTCCAAACAGCCTGGGGGGCTTATCATGTTTGTTGGGAGTGGTATGGCCTTGCCTTCCAGACCCCAGAGGCCTACATGACCGACAACATCTACCGTTCCCTGGGATACATGAGACCATTGGCTATCTGGTCAATGCAGTGGGCTTTAGAAAAGTTTCAAAAAGATTTAATGCCCAGTTGATGTTTTCGCGTATTTTTCTCTCAATAGTTCCACATTTTCTATTTTTACTCTATGAACGATAAGAATGAATTAATAATTATGTTGTGATTGAAAGATGTTAATGGTGGCTTGGTATATCAAATTTTTTTGTTTGGTTATACATGTATATTTATCCCTGAATTCTGTTATGAGTTTGATAGTCATAAGACATGTATATATTCTGTGTATTTTATCTACATATCATAGAAGACTATCCAGTTACATGTGGCTAAATCCATGTTAGAAAGAATTCCAACAATGTGTTCCTAATAATGTTTTTAAAAGACTTTCGAATTATCAAAGATATTTATTATTTTGAAATTTCTGTAACATTTAGAATATTAAACAGTGCAATATATCTAGTCCCAGAAAGAGAATGCAGTGTGTTTTAATCGATGAGGAGTTGGACATGCCTGTTTTATGATATGAAATGTTCAACAGGTAACGTATTTGAATCAACTTTTATTTTGCGTTAGAGAAATTTTCATGAGGTTCATGAGAACCTGGTCGCCATGAATATTCCTCACCATGAAACAGTTCTTTAAGTCTTTTGCATTTGTTTAAGATTATCTTAGTCATGAAAACCAGTTTTATCACTGGTAAATCACGAAATGAAATCATCACAAAAAAAGTGTTGGTTTAAAGTATGTTGGGAATTTTTCACCCTGTAATGGTTTTGCCCTAATGCAATTTAATTTTCCCTTTGGGATTTTGTTACATTGACGTTATATGTCTGGTTTATATTACTGGATTTAAATACGTCTGATGATCGTTTGCCAGATATGAGAATTCTAAATGTAGTACAGAATCTGCCAGTGTGCAGTATATATATTTATGTTTAAACAGAAAAATTAAGCTTATCTTTTCCTAGGCACATGTACAACACCACTCTCAGGTTTTAAAGAATTGTAAATGTCAGACAGTGTCCAAATGAACATTCAATCTCAGACATGTGCAAATCTTGTATACAAAATCTTATTGTAAATTTTTTTCTGTTCTTAGTCGTACCATTTCTTACAGCTGTTAAACACATTTTACTGTGTAGTTAGTCAGACCATTTCTTACAGCTGTGAAACACATTTTACTGTGTAGTTAGTCAGACCATTTCTTACAGCTGTTAAATACATTTTACTGTGTAGTTTTAGTGAGATCTATCAACCAGAGTGTGATTTATGAATTTCACATTGTTGGAGATTTTTCACTGTGTGGTCCCTCGTCAATGAAAGACGCCAGATTAGAAATTGATGATGTTTTAAGTGAAAAAGAATGGTTATCATGACACAAATTTTGTAGAATTTCAAATGTCGGGTACTTTGGAATGTTATAGTGCAGTAAGAAATGTGGGCATTTAATTAGTATCTTTTCAGTTTATAATGAGACGTTTCTTTTGATGGTTTTTATTATTTACATGTTTAATGTGCTTACTTGAAGTTTGACTTCATTATCTGTACTTGTGATGCATTTATATACATGTACTTATAAGACATAACTGATTCCCTGTGAAGTTGTTGAGTACTGTAAATTTCTAAATATAAGAGAGGAATTTATTATTGCGTAAATTTGTGAGAAACATCACTTGCGAAATAAAATTACTCGCTTTTAATTTTATATTGCCAAATTACATGCAAAAACTCTTGATCAAAAGAGCACTCGCGAATTTATGTTCTTGCGATTTGACGTCCATGAGTCATTTTGTGATAATAAGAACTCGCGTAAAATAAGGGATCTTCAGTATTAACACTGAGGGAATTATGGATGATAGTCTTTTTGTAATAATATTGTAATCTACACTACACCACGATGCTTGTTAACCAAACTTTTTATATTTTAATGTTTATTCACTGTCACAGACAAGGGTGTGTATCTCACACATTTTTATGCATAATGTTTTCACAGATTTTCATCGAGCATTGCACTTGTATAAAAGATAGGTAGAATGTGTAGAAAACGGAACATCCATTTTTTTCCATTGTTTTACATGAAGGGTGAAATACTGTATGCGTGTTTGTGATTCACATAAATACTTTGTTATTGATAATGTACACCTTATTTTCTTGATTTAATGTCATAAACATTATTCAAACTTTGTCTTTGTTTTTTTCCTTTTGCTGAATTCAGGCAACACAATTCATGTTGACCCAAATTTGTTGGTAATAAATCTTTGACGAAACATTCAAGGAGAGTGAGGAAATTGTAGCCTAAGAATGTTCATCTATTTCATGTGATAGAATGTTTAAACATGAAAAGGTGAAGATAACTAACTGCGATCAATCTCATGACTCCTATAAAGAATACAAAATGAAGAGTTGGGCAAACACGGACCCCTGGATATACCAGCGGCAGGGTTAGGTGTCTAGGAGAAGTAAGCATCCTCTGTCAGCCGGTCACACCCACTGTGAGCCCTATATCTTGATCATGTAAATGAAGTAGTCTGTAGTCAAAATCAGTGTGTAAAGGACGGCTTAACAATTGGTATGAATTATGTCAGACAGCATTTGACCCAATGACAGGTTGTATGGTGATGCGGAAAACTTTAACAGGAAATAATGTTTAGTATACTATCATTCTGCAATAACAGACTAAGTACGAAGGAATTGTATATATACAAAGATTTTTCTTGTGAGCTTCACATCACCATTTTACCTGAAAGAAATGTCTCTTTGATTATGAGATATATATTTCTTTTACAGATAGAGACATTAAATTCACTTAGAATGATGGTGTTCATCCATAGAGAAATATCCTTTATAATGTTAAAAGAAGTATCTCTTTGATGAAAAAAGTGAATACAACGAACAGTGATCAATCTCATAACTCCTATAAGCAATACAAAATAGAGAGTTGGGCAAACATGGACCTCTGGACACACCAGAGGGGATCAGGTGACCAGGAAGAATAAGCATCCCCTTATGTCTTTATCAGGTAAACGGAGTAATCCGTAGTCAAAATAAATGTTCCAAGAATGGCATAACAATCAGTATAAAATACGTCAGACAGCATTTGACTCAATGATAGGCTGTATTGGCAAACTAGATCGTTATAACGACTATAAAATTTGCGAAATGCTGACTTAAAACGAGACTGTTGAAACCCCTGCACCATCAACTTGTTTGTCAGTAGCTTGCCTTGATTTAAAAACTGACCATACGCAGAACAAGCTCTTGCTTATCGAATCAGTTGAGAGATATAAACATGGGAAGTTGACAGTGAAGAAGCTGAAATCATCCCGTTTGTCATCAAGTTGAGTTGTTACTTTGCCGCATCTTCAGAAGTCGAGGGTTATTGATTCGTTACATCGCACTAACAACGAATCAATAACCCTTGCCTTGTGAAGAGGTTAGTGCGATGTAACGAATCAATAATCCTTGACTTGTGAAGAGGTTAGTGCGAGGTAACGAATCAGTAACCCTTGACTTGTGAAGATGTTAGTGCGATGTAACGAATCAATAACCCTCGACTTGTGAAGATGTTAGTGCGAGGTAATGAATCAATAACCCTTGACTTGTGAAGAGGTTAGTGCGATGTAACGAATCAATAACCCTTGACTTGTGAAGAGGTTAGTGCGGTGTAACGAATCAATAACCCTTGACTTGTGAAGAGGTTAGTGTGATGTAACAAATCAATAACCCTTGACTTGTGAAGAGTTAGTGCGATGTAACGAATCAATAACCCTTGACTTGTGAAGAAGATCTACTTTCAATAAAATATCTAGTATGGGTAGTAATCAACATAACAATGATAATGATGATTTAAAGATTATAATTATCAACATCACGATGATAATCAACAATACGATAATATAAGGATGATAATTTATGATCTGTTGACCTACATGTATACATCCAATCTCTCACCAGAGGGCGTATTACGCTGCGCTACAACACCTCTGTCAACGTCTGAATGTCAAGATTCTTGGCAAAACTTATAATTTCTACCTATTACATTATAAAGTATGATTTTACAAGTTTTAGTGTTAAGCTTAAAATCTTACATTAAGTTCACAAAAACAACGAATTCCATGATTATTCTAGTATTATTGAATGAATAAATATTTATATAAAACCTTTTAATTCGCTCAAGTGTCTCATATTTACCAGCTTCTGCATTTATAAAATTCAGACAAGTGTTTGATTTGCTTAGATATGATCATTACAGTTTGATATGCTAAGTTAGTTTTAGAACGTTTTGATATGATTTTTAGACGTTGACAGAGGTATTAGTGGAACGTAGCGGGAACGGTAACTCTGGGTAGAGATTGGTATACATCAGGTTGGCAGTGATTACACCAGTATCGGATTAATTCACAGGACAGACTGCACTGCACGAAGGGGTAATCCATTTGGAGTGACATCCTATCAAAGGGTCTTATATGTACTTTTAGTTGCATTAAAAGTGCATTGAACATCTAGGTCTAGACGAACTTCATAACCAAGACTTTTTTTCTCTCTTCATGTTTCCTAAAGTACACTTTCTAGAGCACCAGAGTGCACAGGATCTACACCATGTTTATGTCTAGGAATCGCAAATCTATTCTTGGCAATAAACAACTTAATTCCACATGCATTATGGATATGAAAAGAACGGAAGCATGGGTATAATCGTTTCGAAGTCGAAAATTACTTCACGCCTATTAAAGTTGGTCTTTTAAAAACTTGCTTGTAAGCAATACAATCATTCAAAGAAATACAGTGAATGGTAAAGATTGAATTTAAGATTCAAATTAGTTCGACGCATGACCCCCCCCCCCCCCTCTCCCTGATTAAGACAGTGATTACCTGTAGTACTTAACAGTGTATTTGTCCATTTCCTAAGTAATAAAGATTCAAATGTTTGCATCACGACCTTTGTGGTCATTAGAAAATTGATAGAGGTTTCAAGTTGTCTAAAGAAAATTTTCTCAAGAGGTGCAATGACACAATATTCATCATATGAAGGCATCCTCGTGTAGTTAAGGTTCGCGTTTGGTCAAACCATGTCCATGAAATCGAAGGGTTTCCTGAAATAAAGCAAAATTTTATTTTACATTGTTTCATTTTCTATATATAAAACATATCTTTCAAACATGAACATTTTTGTAAATTGCATGCAACAGTCACGTTTAAAATCAGCATTTCGCAAACTCTAGGTTCGTGATGCAGATCTAATTTACAAATACAACCTGTCATAAGGGCGAATGCTGTCTGACGTGCTTCGTGTCCATTGTTAGGCCGTTCTTTACTTACTGATTTTAACTGTGGATGATTAGGTTAAGTGTGTGACCGGTCAACAGGGGATGCTTACTCCTCCTAGACACCAGTTCTTTACTTACTGATTTTAACTGTGGATGATTAGGTTAAGTGTGTGACCGGTCAACAGGAGATGCTTACTCCTCCTAGACACCAGTTCTTTACTTACTGATTTTAACTATGGATGATTAGGTTAAGTGTGTGACCGGTCAACAGGGGATGCTTACTCCTCCTAGGCACCAGATGCGCCACTCGTGATTCTGTATTCTTTATAAAAATTAGATGAAATTGATTATCATTTGTTATCTTCATTTTTTCATCCATAATTGTTACTTTGTCTTTTTAAATACGGAACAATTGTTTTTATATATTCTTCAAGCAACATCATGGTCTATAATCGTTCATCTAACAACTTTGTTTATCAAACTGACCTTCAGTGATTAGTTCCAAGACCGGATCAGAATTATATATGAAATAAATGGTTTATGATTTTTATACCGGATCAGAATTATATATGAAAAAAAGATCTGTGATTAGTCCTAGGACCGGATCAGAATTATATATGAAATAAATAGTCCGTGATTAGTCCTAAGACTGGATCAGAATTATGTATAAAATAAATGGTCCGTAATTAGTTTTATGACCGGATCATAATTATATATGAAATAAAAGGTCCGTGATTAGTATTAGGACTGGATCAGAATCATGCATGAAATAAATGGTCCGTCATTAGTACTAGGACCGGATCAGAATTATGTATGAAATAAATGGTCCGTGATTAGCCCTAGGACCGGATCAAAACTACATATGGGCCATATCATTCATATGAAGAGTTGTATTTTCCCAGCATGAAACTTTACACATGCTTTAATCTGACTTATTGTACCAGTATGAAACTTTACACATGCTTTAATCTGACTTATTGTACCAGTATGAAACTTTACACATGCTTTAATCTGACTTATGTATGAAACCACTACTGTGGCACCACGCTGGTTGTGATTTTTTTTTTTAAAATGACTGTACACTATCACAGGATGCTTGTATTTTATTTCTATAAACACGTGTTCGTATATAGATAACCCACCCTTTATTTTGATTCCCAGCTTGCCCCGGGGATAAAGATGAGAAGGACCATGTTACTACACGACACAGAGAGATTCTTACAATGGTTTCTACGAACTAGATCATAAAAGAAATTAAAATTTCATGCAAGTTTGGATTTTTCTAGTTCAATGGTTCTTGAGAAAATGGTCGCTCCAGCGTAAAACTATAATTCCATCTAGACATGGCGTATGTTGTTTTACATCTTATTCGAGAACTTTCTATTCATGTACAGACGTCACTAGCCTTAGGTGATGAAGTTAAAGCCTTAGGTGATGAAATAAAGGAGCCTTACGTGATGAAATCAAGGAGCCTAAAGTGACCGAATTTAAGGAACCGTAGGTGATGAAGTTAAGGAACCTTAGGTGACTGAAAATAAGGAGCCTTGGGTCATGAAATTAAGGAGTCTTAGGTGATGAAATTAAGGAGCCTTAGGTGATGAAGTTAAGGAGCCGTAGGTGACTAAATTTTAGGAACCTTACATGATGAAATCAAGGAGCCTTAAGTGACCGAATTTAATCGAGCCTTAGGTGGCTGAAATTAAGGATAAATAAAATTGGTAAATTTCCTTTCGAACCATATATGGAAAAAAGAATACCGGTATCAGCAAAACATTTCCTTTCTTTTAAAACTCCAGTAGATCATTGTTTAATTTGTAATCGTCTGTAGATTTTATGTTCGAATCTAGATGGGTTTTTTTAATTATTGAATTGATGTTATCCATTTCTTCAATAACTGAAGCAAGCCTGTCAGGTTAATTTAAGCACTTTCGTTATATACTTATAAAGATAAAGAGGGATGAGGTAGACCAAGAATTCACACACATTTCAGAGAAATTATTGCCACCAAAAAAATTATCAAAAAGGGGGGGGGGGGTAAGATCCATACTTCAGGTGCCTGTGGCGGAGATACTAAGGTGGGACTTTGAATAGTAGATATACGCAAACAATGAATACAGTATAAATGTATACCACCTTTGTACAGAGTTTTTGAAGGACTTCTATTCTTTAGAATGAATATTTAAAAGAATGACATTGAGAGATAAAGATCTCTCCTTGCTCAAAAGTCATTGGTGTTGACCATAGGCCAATTTTTTTTTTAGCCCTGGTGACGTCTCCATAATGAATGAAAACCTCTCGAGTGGGACGTTAAACAATATACAACAAACTGACTACTCACAACAGTTTTATCTGGCATGGTACATATGTACCAAATAAGAGAAAAGACCTCTTCAGCAAAACAGGATTTAAAAATTTGTCTTTAGATAATGCACTCTTTTCGCATATTTTATGTATATTTCCTAGGCTAGCCGCTATTTTCATACTTGATGCTTTTAAAATCCGTCAGAACTTCACAAAATAGGCATTCTAACGTCATTCCATCTTCATTTATGTGTTTGTTTAAACATTATAAAAATATTAATCAGTGACATATAGGTCCTTTGGGCCGGGTGTAAAAAATTATTGTACTGATCACAAACCTTCTGTTGATAAGAAAATCTGTATTTGTGATACATGAAAAAAAGAACGATGTACATGCATGTCTATCGTTGTTCAAAGCCTGGTTCATTTGTATTCATTTAACCAGAGACACGTGCGCAACAGTGCTTGAAGAACAAATATAGAAATTAAAGATACACAATTACAGGGCTTGTGATTAGTGAACACTCCCTGTCACACAGCCAGAACGTGATGAGCTATACACCCGGCATTTTAAGTTAATCGGCTCATCTGGCCGGGACGGCGATATGTCATTGTCTACCCTTTATTTAACCTAAAGCGTCTTTGAGAAGGACGTTTTAATAAGCAACAGCTTGCACACGATACCATAATCGCCAGGTCCTCTGAGCTATGCACACGGACTGCATGTGTGATACGAACAGGATCTTCCCCGTAAGCAGTTTTCTTTAAAGGTAAAATAGGTATTTACATTTATATTATGAATTGATACTAAATTATCATACCCATTCATTGCTTCAATAAAGATGTCAGGTTGATTTAAGGTAGCTAATTACACTATTTTTTCTCTCCATTTAATGGCTCGCTAAAACACCTTATGAAGTATATGATTTCACTATCGAAAGAGTGATACCTGCTCTCAATCGTTTTATGTGAATATTTTGTGATTTTTTCCGGTGTTTTGTTTGCAAATAAGAGATTATAACGTCCAACATTTGTTGTGATTTGATGTTTGATAATAATACATACATAAAACATATCTAAACGACTCAGATAAACATGTTAATTTTATAAATAAAAGATTATGAATTAAAATTGAAAACATTAGATATCAATATTTTTTTTTAAATCTACGGATTAAATCTGTGATATATCAATTACAAAACAGATATTTAAAAAGAAATTGAACAGCTATGGTCATGGAAATTCAGAAATATTGCGATTTTTCAATTTTGAACCAAGCCCGATCAGAATTATAAAAAAAAAAATTAGTCATAGAGAACACTGTAATAAGAAAACTGCATTCCCTTGATGTAAAATGGTTTACAAATTAAACTACTCTATAAAGGAAACTAATTCCTTGATGAAAAGTGCATACAATCAGCAACAATATAATTATTTGAGTAATTCCAATCAATTTTGTTCGTGATCGATACTTTTCTCTCTCGTTTGATTCAAATCTAAACTATGGCGATGCATCTTAATTTTGGTCTTTTCATTTCAGTTTATTTTTAAAATATATTATTTGTCTAATATATCCCTTTTCTAATGGACATGTGTTTTTGAAGATGTTATCCGTAGATTTAAAAAATATCGACAAAACGTTTTCAATTTTCGTGATTTTTTCTTTAAAAAAGATAAATAGAACGTTTATTTGAATCTGTGAGCATGCTTTATTAGATATTCATATTATGCACCAAATCACAGCGATATTTAGGCTGTAGAATCTTTTATTTTCAAACAAAACACATTATTTATCATTCGGGGAAAATTCACAAAAATAGTATATAATGATTAAGAGCTTGTACCGGGTATTACTTTTTCCATGCTTCATACGAGTTTCTTAAACAAGCCATCGAATAAAGGTTTAGTGTAATTAGCCACCTTAAGCATGTTAGCAATTTTATTTCCAAAGATTTTTAATGTTTCAGTTATGTACTAACGCATAAGCTACTAAACCAATGCAAAGTCCACGATTCTAAATGTATAGACTTTTAAATGACGGAGGTACTTAGACGGAACTTTGAATAGTATAGATACGCGATCAGTTTTAAAATTGTATATCGCCATTGTACAAAGTTAAAATTTTTGATTGACTTCTATTTTATGGAATGAATATTTAAAAGAATGACATAGAAATAATATTTCATATACATTGCACATACTTATCATGGAGGTAGTGAGCTTCTTCAGCAATAATTTGAATTTGAATATGTAAAACTTCTTGACAGATTATGTACAGACTATAGAATATATTATATTTCAAAAATTATTTGTAAGAAATATGTAAATCCCCATAGAGACTGACCATTAATGAAAGATTCATCGTGCAGGCCTATGTCACCACCAGGTGTACTGAATTCATAGAATAATGTATACAATATTAATATATTGAAGAGGTCACCTTTCATGAAACCTACACGTCACTTTGAAACTTAAATTGTGGCGCTACGCTGGCTGTGATTGTTTGTCCAAAATAAATGTATACAGGTATAGGTGTAGATAACGAACAGTGATCAACCTCATAACTCCCATAAGCAATACAAAATAGAGAGTTGGGCAAACACGGACCCCTTGCAGGGCTTGAAGCTAACTTTTTATGTCACCAGTCCAGTCGGACTGATGGGGTATAATTTCAACCAGTCCGCAGAAAATTTTACCAGTCCAACAGAGTTTTCCGGAAATATTAAACATATTTCGTTAATGTTATTAAAATGAAATTAAACTCAATATACCTCAGTCAGACAATATTGTAATGTTCACTTAAATGTGGGATTTATATTTACAAATCAGATTCGTCTGATATCTACAGATCGAAGCATGCCAAATGTGTGTATAAAATTTCAAAGTATATTTTCCAAAATGATGCTTTAGAAAATTAACCAGTCCCATCAGACTGACTAAAACAAATATCAGTCAGTCCACCATACTTTTAACCAGTCACAGACTGACGGGCATATGTTAATTTCGAGCCCTGCCTTGATATACCAGAGGTGGGATCAGGTGTCTAGGAGTAGTAAGCATCCCCGTCGAGGGGCCACATCCGTCAGTGTGCCAAGAACGACCTAACAATCGATATGAAACACGTCAGATAGCAGTTGACCTTATTATAGGTTGTACTGGCAAACTAGATCATTATAACGACCATTTAATTTGGGAAATGCTGACTTAAATGAGACTGTTGAAACCCCTGTAACATCAACCTGTTTGTCAGTAGCCTGCCTTGATTTAAAAACTAATCATACACATAACAAGCTTTTGCATATCGAATCAATTGGTGTGTCCAGGGGTGTACGTGTTTACCCAACTATCTATTTTGTATTGCTTACAGCAGTTATGAGATTGATCACTGTTCGTTATCTTCACCTTCCATATAAACACCATATACAGGTGATAATGGATTATTGCTACACACCTGGAGATATATAAACACCATATACAGGTGATAATGGATTATTGCTACACACCTGGAGATATATAAACACCATATACAGGTGATAATGGATTATTGCTACACAATTATGGGAAGTTGACAATGGGGAAGCTGAAACTTTCTGTTTGCCATAAAGTTGAGTTGTTAGTTTGCCGTTAATATCTATTTTCAATAAAATATCCAAGTATGAAGCAGATGTGGAGGACTCTATATAGTGTCATTCATTTTGAGGTCATTTGGATATATCGAATCGACATATGAATGAAATTGATTATTGTTATTAGATAGAACGTCGTTGATATATCTAAATGTCAAGGCCACAGCAGGAGATTTTTCATAGAATTCCTCTAATTACAACTACTCCTGTATAGTCCTAAAATAGACGCATTTATAATATCCACTCCCTAGCCTGCCCGGGAATAATGTGTGATAAAATATGTGGTTCTCTTAGTTTTTATGTGACAAATTTTAACCTTGTACCCATGTGCTTAATGAGAGAAAATACACATATAAACTGTTCAATACCAGAAGAAAACTTCCAAGCACATAATGAATTCTTAAAAGAATCGATATAATTACTATCTTAACCATCACAAACGCCACTACCACATGCTGTGCTTCTATCTGCTTTGTGTTATTGATCACGTACATGTAGGACATTCTCCTTGACCTCCATTTCAAGTTAAACTATTTTTGAAAAAGTTCATATAATTTTGTGTGCTTCTTCTGAAAACTAATATTACATACATGTATTTTGAATTAAAACATTTGTGATAGTAAATTATCTTTCCTTTGATAGTTGTTCTTCTTGGTGCAGTAAATCAACGATAAAGATGGCTTCTGCAGCGAGAATAACGGGGATCTTCGTTTTGTTTTTCATCACCTTCCTGATTGGTCTCGTGCCGTTTGCATTGTTAAGAGTGTTCGAAAAGAAATTGTCAAGAGAGAGCGTGAAGAAATGGATTGGGATTCTGAACTGCCTGACTGGTGGAATCTTTCTGGGAACAGCTATTTTGCATTTGCTGCCCGAGGCTAGAGAGCTGTTGACGGATTCTATCTCGTACGAGTATCCCGTCACTGAAGCCATTACCGGATGTGGTGTTTTGTTGACACTCACCCTGGAGCATTTTGTGATATACTATGGTTTTAAAAATTCACTTCATATGCATGATACAGGCCATGGAAGTAAAATAGAACCACAAAAGGAGGCCACAAAGGACCCAAATATTGAAAATACAGAGAAAGGGGGAGAAACCGATATTGAGAGTAATGCTGAAAAATCTGGAGACAACGTGAAAGGGGAAGAACCCAATTTCAAATTTTTGGCTTTTCGTTCGTTTCTTCTGCTTTTGGCCCTTTCATTTCACATGATATTTGAGGGCTTGGCCGTTGGTCTACAAAAAGAGGAAGAAGATGCTTGGCTTCTGTTGGGGGTGCTCTCTCTTCACAAGGTCGCAGTGGCCTTCAGTGTGGGGTTTCAGTTGGAAGAAAATCTAAGAAAGTTCAAATATGTAATTTTGTCTTTGTTTGTGTTGTCAATTGTCGCACCGATCGGAGTCGTGATTGGATATATTGTGACGGAAGCTGGTGAGGATGCGCATGGGCAGGATATTGCTTCCGGAATCCTACAGAGCCTTTCCGTTGGCTGTTTTCTGTATGTGACTTTCTTTGAAATTCTTTGTGATGAAATATACACAACCAAAGAAAGGAGCCATTGGAAGGTCTTGTTTACAGTCATTGGTTTTGCAGCTGTTGTTGGTATTCAGTTTGTTAAACATGATCATGATGAGCACGAACATTAGATGACGTCATATGTAACATGTGTTGCATAAACCAAAAGAAATGATTTCCCGGTCTATCACACCTCTTGGTTTGCTGTTTTTTTCCGTCCACTATAATTTGATTTCTTAAATAAAATTTTACCGATTTTACAAGGTACGTTTTATCACTTTATTTTTAACAGGATTTTAAGCCAGAAAATTTCATAATGATGACTTTATTGTTCGATAATGCATATCTACAGATTCTAAGTGAAGTTTTTACAGTAACGAACTAACTTTTATCAGCGTTTCAGTATTTTATATCTTAGCACATTCTGGTTTCTCACTGTCTGATAATGAAAAGGTGAAGATAACGAACGGTGTAAAACCCGCCGTGAGCCCTATATCTCGATCAGGTAAACGGTGTAATCTGCAATCAAAATCGATCAGGTAAACGGTGTAATCTGCAATCAAAATCAGTATCTAAAGAACGGCTTAACAATTGGCATGAAACACGTCAGACATCATTTGATCCCATGACAGGTTGTACTGGCAAACTAGATCGTTATAAAGACCATAGAATTTGTGAAATGCTGACTTTAATCGAGACCATTGAAACTCCTGTAATAACAAATTGTTGATCAGTAGCCTGACTCGTTTAAAAAACTTGTAATACGCAGATCAAGCTTTTGCGTATCGATCAGTTGAGAGACATTAACACTATATGCAGTTGATAATGGAATATTGCTAAATAGATATGGGAAGTTGACGATGGAGAAGCTGAAGTCATTCCCTTTGTCATAAAGTTGAGTTGTTAGTTTGCCGTCAACAGCTATGTTCAATTAAATATATATCCCTAAGTACGAAACAGATGTGGAAGACTGTGGTGTCTTTTATTTCGAATTCACTGGGATATATCGATTTGACATGCGAATGAATATGATTATTGTTAACCGAAAAAAAAAACGTCGATATATTTAAATGTCGAGTTGAAGACCACAACAAGAGTTTTTTCTTCTCATACAAAAGCATTTCAATAAGATCTGTCTCATAAAAATATAAAAACAGGCCAGCTAATAAAGAGCCCAATTCGTACACAGAAGGTTGGAAAACCTGATCACCAAAGACCACGAAGATATTGGCAACTATGAATTCCAAAGACCACGAAGATATTGGCAACTATGAATTCCAAAGACCACGAAGATATTGGCAACTATGAATTCCAACATATTTTTTATTTCAACTTCAGAGCACTTGTGGGTAGAATCAGAGTAGCGTTTAACAAAGTAATTATTTGGATGACTGACCATTAGATAGGAATATTTGCGTTTTCCGTTTTTTTGTTGAAGAAGAAACTGTCTATGATGTCAAAACGTACAGTGTTTAATTTATCGCGAGAAAAGATGACGTATAGTATTGAAAGTCATACGTTTTGATAATAATAATAATACCATATTTATTTAGCACCCTTTTCATACACAATGTACGCTCAAAGGTGCTTTACAATGCATATATACCTTACTACAGAATGTTATACACATAATACATAGAAAATAAACAAAACATTAAAAAGCAATGACATAAAAGGCGTTATCACATGTAAACAGTCCGTAGCTGTCCCTATCCTGATTGTACATATAAAACATGAAAACACAAGATACCATAAATATGCTAGATAAGAATAAACATCAGTTTCAAGGCGTATTAAAATAATAATAATAATGAAATACACACACACAGCATATAATGTCTCGATTATAATACATTACAGCATAGTAGAATTTTTAAAATAAAACATAACAAAATGGTACTCGAAAACTAAAACACACAGTCAAAACAGACAAGATAATCTTAATGCACTGAAACAGCAAACACGAATGACTTAAATGATAGAAACTAGTCCTGGAAAACTTGATGGAAAAACTGTGTTTTCAGTGACTTTTTGAACGTACATAGTGTTCTACAGTCCCTTACATGTTCTGGAAGGGCATTCCACAGTTTTGGAGCTATTGTTCTGAAACACCGATCACCGTACGTAACGGTTCGACTTTTTGGAACAACTAGAGTGACCGATTGTTTTATAGACCTAAGATTTCGGGTAGGCATATACATGTATACCTCTAGTAATCGTTTGGTATAAATTGGGCACTCATCATGTAAGGTTTTGTAAGTATAATTATCTTATATTGTGCCCTATACTGCACAGGCAACCAGTGTAGTTCTCTTCGTATTGGAGTGATATGGTTGTAACGAGAGGTCCTGGATACTGTTGATTTGAGAATAGTTTTGTGATTTCAAATTGACTTTAGTACATTATAATTTGTTAGAATCTACATTTGATTTACACCACTTCTGGCATATGAAGCATCTTTGGAACAAGGGGGACATAAATTGTAAATTTCAGGATTCCTGCACCCCTGGTGCCCTAGGGACGGGACAAAAACTGCCCAAAATTGACAAATTTTCAAAAATCCTATTCTCTACAATTGTTTAAGAAAAACTAAATGCATAGTAATGTAGAGCAGGAAAACCTCTACCACAATTGTAAATTTCATGATCCCCGGGGTCGGAGTTCTGACCCCAGGGCGGGACCAAACTTAGTATATAGTGTTTATGTGTAAAACACTTATTATTGATACTAAATTGAAACTAATTGGATATTTAGAAAGAGCAGGTAGTCCTTTACCAAAATTTGTAAATTTGATGATCCCCGGGAAAGGGGTTCTGACCCCAGGATGGGACCAAACTTAATATATAGTATTTATGTGCAAGTTTACTGATACTGTATAAAATCTAAATGCAGACTTAGGAATAGCAGAAAAAGATGTACAAAAATTGTTGACTTTCACAACCCAGGGTTTTGACTCTAGGATGAGTCCAAATTAGTCATATATTTTGCTGTTTTAATTTAATACACCTATTATTTAAAGCCTTTCATCAGTGTATACACTTATGAGGGCATTGAAGTTTTAAGAACACACCTTGTTTTATACTGTTGCTGAACATTAGAATTTAGCTTAGATATTCAGAACAGGATTTTTTTTCTAGATTTCATAGCCCTTGGGAGTCGTGATACCTTTTCACTAGTACTCAGGTAACCGATAAGGCCTGCGGGCTTCTTGTCCATTTTGACAAGGTATTAAGTTCTCTTTTCATATCTAGCCTATCGTCTAGCATAATCTTCGACAGGATAACTTCTGTTGCCAATTATAAGAACGAGGTCTCTGGATATAGGACCTTTTAAATAAGTTATTTTAGATCCTCATTTTCAACTACATCAACTTAACCAGTAATGACATGTCCAGCTGGACTATAGTTGAAAGAAGAAAAACAAGAACAAGTATTAGATGGTCTACATCTAGGCACTGTAAAGTTTGTAATTAAAAAGTTTCGATGCAATAGTAGAAGTATATTTGTAGGAAATACAAGGTTTTGTTATATATTGTTTAACGTCCCTCTCGAGAATTTTTTCTCAAATTCATTCAAAATCGACTTTTTTCAGATTCAGATTCTTTATTTCCTTAAGCTATACAGCTCATCGGTTATAAAAACAAAATATTTACAAATATATACAATTAAGATAGTAGAGGGTGAGTAGACATACAAATACAATTTTGAGGATATAAAATCAATGCATTTCAGCATACATATAACAATACACGTCAATAATATGTCGTAGCAAGTACAGAATTAATAAATTACAAGAAGATCGAAACTTTGTAGCCTGTTGCAGGAACTTTCCTAAATTATTGAGTTCTTCAATTTGAAGACACTGGCTTTCTTGTAATAATTTTTTTTGATATATTTAATTCTTAAACCGTTATAAAAAGGACTTTAAAATAAAATGAAATTCGTCTTCTAACTAATCTACAAATCCTATTACTTACTGCACGTGCAAGTGCACGATGGTGAGAAAATCTGACCACACTAATCACTTATACCAACGTTAACAGGATAAATTTCGATAGATTTTAATGAAAAACGAAGAAGTAAAAATGCGTCCAAAACTAGCAAAAAGAAAATTAAATCATTCCGATGTTAACTGAATGCAAGCATACGCAGGCAAAATGACATTCACTTGGCTCATCTACAAACGATATTTTGGCACAAGGCTCACGTGCGTACCCTCTCGTGCAGTTTCTGAGAAGAACCATTGACAAAAAATTTGGAGAACAAGGTGAAAAGAATAATGATAATAGGACACAGTAAAATGAAACATAGTTTTGGGTCGCGGTATCTGAGTAGTAGAGCTTTCGCTTCGTAACCAGGGGTCAGTTTTGGGTCACAGTATCTTAGTAGTAGAGCGTTCGCTTCGTAACCAGGGCCCAGTTTTGGGTCGCTGTGTCTTAGTAGTAGAGCGTTCGCTTCGCAACGAGGGGCCAGTTTCACAAAACTATCTTACGACTAAGATCTGTCTTAAGACCAAAATTTGTCATAAGATTCATCATAGCTGAAGCCTGTTTCACAAAACTGTCATATCTTAAGATAATCTCAAGATTGTTAGAAATCTTCAGACATCCATATACTTGTCTTACTATGCTTTGCTAAGAGACAAGTAGCTTATCCGGAGGAAATGTGGTTTCAGGGACAGAAACAATCTATTAAACTATATGGAGGATGTGGACATCATTGATAAGCTTCGTATACCGCTACATGTAATCTTTATGATGAACTCAATATTCGTTTCTAATATCCCACAGCTAACTTTTTCGTACTTTCGCTGTTTAGGCATGTCCACTTTTTCTTCATTTCTTCCCCTGATCGGAAATAATCTGTTGAATTTACAGCATTTACTCTAGAAGTGACATCTCCCCAAGTTTCCTTCATAACTTTGGAACTGTAGTTTTGTTTTTAAAAACAAATGTCTTTTCTTTTCTCCGCCTCGTCAAACAATACTGATATTTCAGCGACTGAAAAGTTTGGACACTGTTTCATAGACATCTTAAATCTTTTGACACCGATTTGTCATGCACACAGACTTCGGGGCCGCTATTTTGTCACAAGTAAACGTATTTGAATACCGTTCATTTATTGTTTGTAGACACAAAAGCAGTGTTGGGTGAATCTAGTTCTTCGCGTTTTTATGTTTTCGTTAGTTTTCGTACTATTTCATTTCATTCAGTTATAGGCTTTTTCACATAAGATAGCCTTTGCGCCCAGTATACATGCATAGTCGAACACGCGTATAATTACACGCATTTTGTTCGATTAATGCGTCGTTCGTTATAAATGCTTAAGTATTACTCGTGTCTTTAGTTTTTCCAACGCACCCACACCCTCGTTTACTGAATACCTTTTTTATAGTCGAACACGGGTACGCGTTTTGTTTGATTCAATGCGACGTTTGTTATAAATTTGTTTAAGTATTATCTGTCTTTGGTTTTCCCTACCCACCCACACCCTCCTTTACGGAACACCTTTTTTGTATTCAGTATATATTATTTTGTTGAATAAAACAGGTGCGGCGTTGCTAACTTTGTAACAAACACATCAATTCTATTGTCTTTTTTTTCTTGATATTTCAAAGTAGTTGGGCAGATATTTTATTTTCGGAGGAGAGGGGGGGGGGGGGGGGGCAAGAAAAAATATATATATCAGACTTTGATATAGTGTTTCTATAAAAATATCATTCAATGTTGTTTTTTTTGTATCACAATTTCTGAAATCAAATAGCACACAAACCGAGTGTAACTTTTGAAATGCAAAATAAAATGAAAGTTCACATGATTTAAAAAAGAAGTACAATGTATTTAATTTTATGAATATATTGAATAATTACAAATGCCTAAAATCATAATATTTCAATTTCCTATTAATAGTTTTATATACTTCAATTATATTCTTCGGAAATCTGGGGTTATTTCAATCCTTTTTCCAAAAAATCTACTAACTCCGGTGGTACCATAGACAAAATTTACTCGAACCAACTTTGTGATAGACTACATCTCAAATTTTGCAAATCAATACTTGGTGTACATAAATCTGCAACAAACTTTGCCGTACTGTCGGAATTGGGAAGATTCCCCCTTCACTTTGACATATTAAAAAGTATGTTAAGTTACTGGTACAGACTTGAAAATCTTGGTCAGTCATTTCCACTATTGTTTGATGCATATCGAGAATCAAAATTACTTTTTGAACAAAACAATTCATCATGGTTTGGTTCTATAAACTGTTTCATAACCAATATTAATGGGATTAGAGATTTGCCCATTAAAGGGGCATACCAGTTTAAAAAGGCTCTTAAAGATTGTTTATTCAAACATTACATCAAAGAATGGCATTCACACCTTACATTAAATTCAGATAAAAAACTAAGTTGCTTTTCTACTTTTAAACAAAACTTTGGTTTTGAGAATTATTTGAGTTCAATTAAAAATTTTGAGCAAAGGAGAAGTCTAACACGTTTCCGTATATCAGCTCATAGACTAAACATTGAAAGGGGACGTTACCAAAAAATCCCTCGACACGAGAGATTTTGTCTAAGATGCAACAACAATTCAGTGGATGACGAAAAACATTTTTTATTCTCATGTAGTCATTTATCAGAAGAAAGGGTTATTTTATTCCAAATGATAGACAAATCATGTAAGAATTTTGTAAAGATGGACAGTGATCAAAAATTTATAAGGCTAATGACCAATGAAGATGAAAATATCCTCATCCAAATTAATAAGATGATTTTAAACAGTGGGATATAATACTACAAATGTTACATTTCATTGCATTATGCACATTTTCTCTCTTCATATTTTACACCTGTAGCTAGGCTGTCTTGGCTACTGGGAGTACAAGACCAACAGTCTGGTACAACAATTTACTACCAGATTGTTAACAGACACTGTCCCTTGGTACTCCCTGTAGTCAGGTCAACATATCGTGTTTTTATTCTCTCATATAACGCTATTCTCTTTTATATAAGTATTCTAACCTTCCTGCTTTAGACATAAGACATTCAGAACAACTGGATCCTGCGTGTAAATATGTAATATACTAGCATGCTGTATTCAGTAAGATGATTTTGAACAGTGTAATGTGATACTGCAAATACATGTCTTTGCATTCTACATATTTCCTTTACTTTACAATAGTAAGCTGTCTTGGTTACTGGGAGTACAAGACCAACGTTCTGGTACAATAAATTTATTACCAGACTGTTAACAGGCACTGTCCCTTGGTGCTCCCTGTAATCAGGTCAACATATTGTGGGGGTTTTTTTTGTTGTTTTTTTTTGTTTTTTGTTTTTTGTTGTTTTTGTTGTTGTTTTTTTTTTTCTTCTTTATTCTTTCATATAATGCTATTATTCTCTTTTATATAAGTATTCACATGACACTATCATTATCTGCTATCCCAGAAACTGATGTGTGAAGCAGTTGGGTTATTTTATTTATCATGTTGTTAATTTAAATCTTGTCTGTAATCAGTATTTCATATATAATTATATAGATATGTGCAGTGCAGAAGTGTGAACTCTGTCAGTATTACCGGTAGTACTTCTAAATGATTGTTATTTATTTTCATTGTTATAATTAATTGCCTGTTAACATGTACATGCCCCCCTAGGGCCCTTGATTGGTGAATAAACTAAACTATATTATACATGTAACATTTAAATTAATCCATGCAGTTAAAAGATTATAAAGGAAACACGATATTTTACAAAGTAACGAGTATACTTGGAACAACGTCCTAAGATCTATCTTAAGATTTCTTGAAGTTAAGATAGTTTTGTAAAACGGAAGTGCCATATCTTATGATTGTCATAAGACTCTTATGATCTATCTTATGGCAATCTTAAGATAGTTTTGTGAAACCCGGCCCAGGGGCCAGTTTCACAAAACTGTCTTACGACTAAGATCTGTCTTAAGACCAAAATTTGTCATAAGATCCATGCATCATAGCTGTTTCACAAAACTGTCATATCTTAAGATAATCTTAAGATTGTTAGAAATCTTAAGACATCCAGATACTTGTCTTAAGTCTATACTGAACTATGTTGAGCTTAGAGATAAGTAGCTTATCCGGAGGGAACGTGGTTTCAGGGACAGAAACAATCTATTAGACTATATGGAGAATATGGACATCATTGATAAGCTTCGTATATCGCGACATGTGTTCTTTATGATGAACTCAATATTCGTTTAGAATATCCCACAGCCAACTTTTTCATACTTTCGCTATTTAGGCATGTCCACTTTTTCTTCATTTCTTCACCCGACCGGATATAATCTGTTGAATTTACAGCATCTTAAAAACAAATGTCTTTTTTTTTCTCCATCTTGTTAAACAATACTGACATTTCAGCAACTAAAAAGTTTGGACATCGTTTCATGGACATCTTAAATCTTTTGACACCGATTTGTCTGAGTGCATGCACACAGACTTCGTAGCCGCTGTGTGGTCACAAGTAAATGTATTCGAATACCATTCATTTATTGTTTGTAGGCACAAAAGCAGTGTTGGGTGAATCTATTTCTTCACGTTTTTATGTTTTGGTTAGTTTTCGTACTATTTCATTTCTTTCAGTTATGGGCTTTTTCACATAGTAAACCCTTTGCGCCCAGTATACATGTACAGAGTGTTAGTCATTTTTCTTGTGCAGGTTAATCGAAACGTTGATAATTAAATCTAGTAAATCAAACATGTAAAAATTAAAGCTCGATCAATTTATTTTGTATAAATGAGAACGTTATCCATTGACAAATTATGCAGAATATTCTTTATACTAAGTTTTTTTGTATCCATTTGACTGCCTTCGTCGGATACCTAGTACATACATGCCAACTTTCCCGATTTGTGCGGGATTCTCCCGATTTGAAGCAGTTGAAAAGGCAAATCCCGATATCCCGATCGGGATTACAAAAATACCCCGAAATCCCGATTTTCTAAAAATATCTCCCATTTTACGACAACAAGCCCCCATTTCCAACCGGAATTTGAAATCCCGCGTCATTTCTGAACTGGCCAATCAGAAATCGGGACAATAGTCAGCCATTGTTGTTTACCTTGTGTTGCATGGAATCGGGGTGGTGTATTTTACATGGTCTGCCTGTGTCGGGGTGCTTATTGGACAGTGCGAAGCATGTTTTGATAGTAAGTAAGTAAGTAAGTAAGTAATTTTATTTATTATAGTGGCATGTGTACATATATTCATACATCCAATTTTATCACAATACACAAATCAATAAACACCCGGCCCGTCGGGCCTATATGCCACTTTAAACATTGATATAATAATATATAATGCAAATAATTGCGCATAATAACATTTTCTATAATTATATATACATACATGTGTATACATGTATAATAAGTATATAATGTATAAATAGCTCAGTTGTTGATTTTTCCAAATATAATAGATTGTCTAAGAGAAAAGGAGGAGTACAAGTATTTTGCTAATTGTCTTGGGTAGTTTGTTATTAACATTCGAAGAACCTCTACATCTGACATTGACATTTGATCAAATCCCGTATTTTCAAACAAAGTTGTTCTGAGTTTAGAATACAATGGACAATAGAGTAAAAAATGAATTTCGTCTTCCACACAATTTAATGAAAACAATGAGCATATTCTTTCAACAGCAGGTTCCCCATAATATCTTCCCGTCTCTATTCTTAAAGGTAAAATACCACATCTAAACTGCGACATAATTGACCTAAAGTATTTTGGCATATCCAATGTTACATAATTTTCTCGACCAAAGTTTGATTTTATAGACACATAAGTTCGCAATTTAGGTACTTTAAATACTTCATTTTTCCAGATATTTGAGTAATAGTAATGCATATTTGTTTGAAGAACATTCATGTCTATTAACAATTTTGAGTCAAAATAACTTTCCAGTTCCAAATTTTGCAAAATTTCTTTCAGAGCACTACACCAGTTGTTTCTACATATATCATAATCCATTTCAAACACTTTTCTAGTAATGCGTTCACTGTCAAATAACAATACTCTATTCCAAAATCTTATCATATTAATCCATCGACGATATTGACTGGGTATCCACCCCGTATCTCCATAGATTGCCAATAAAGGCGCAAAACGATGTACTCCCAAAAAATATCTAATGGCTCGATTTTGAACATTATCTATTGACTGGAATTTTCTGAACCCCCAAACACTGGACGAATAGTCTAATATAGGTAAAACGCAAGAGTAAAATAATTTTTCGTAAGCAGTGAATCCAAATTCTTTATTATTGTGTATTGTAGAAATAATTTTTCCAAGTGCCCGTCCTCCAGCTTTGGCAAGATTTTCTGCATTTTTTGTAAAATTTCCAGTGTAAGTAAATATGATTCCAAGATATTTATAGCTATCTACTATTTCTAATGTATTTGTTCCATTAGTAATCAATCGGGAAGACGGATTTCAATTTGACATATCCTTTTCACAAACGTGAATGACAACGATGATAGGCCTAGTGTCACCACCAAACAATCGGACATTCCCGAATTTTGCCTCTCGCTGACAGCACCCAAAATATGCAATAAGGTACGTCAGATATATTTTTTTTCCAACTATAATAATATAGGCTATCCGAATCTATCTGTCTATAGCGATGTATTATATAGTGTAGTATTCAATAAACTTTGTGATGCGTAATTCGCACAAGTCTGTACTGAATTTTATATTAGCAAGTAGCCTTAATTTACAAGTAAAAACGTATATTTTGATGTGGGTTTTTTTTCTGGTAATTATTTCAGATGTCATGGGTGCAATGGTTTTGTTCGCAAACTTCATAGCAGGGCAGATCACTCCTTTTCTGGTTGCAATGCAGATTGTTCCACCAGACTCTGCAAGCCCATGTTTACAGACAAGCAAGATCGCCTTTGAAGTCGTACCTAAATGCATGTGCTTTAATTAAAATTTTGATATATAGACCAGCCAATATTTATATGGTGTAAAAGGATGCAACTTTAACTATTATTTGATAATATGTATGTGACTTGTTGTTGGAGAGGATTTTTTTTGCACAGAATATAGATGATTTTAATAAAATATTTATGTATATCTTTCAAAGTTTGTTTTTTTTTAAGTTTTTTTTTTTTTTTATATAGTTTTGTTAAAGTTAATGGCCAAACACACTTGATGTTGTGTTAATATATGATACATGTACAATGATTAGATTGATATTTTATTTGAAAAATATTTATTTTCATGGTAAAATGTCGTGAATTTTGAGCCTTGAAAAAAGGTCGTCGCGCGCAAAATCCCCCATGGGGATTTTTAAAAGTTGGCATGTATGCTAGTACGGTGTATGACTGCCAGACATACAGTTTCCGACGGGAGTTCCTGCGTACTGCGGTAGATTTTCTGGCAATGTACAGCTGATGTATGGATCATCGCCCCACGCCCCACGATGACTTAATATATTCCAAAACTGCTTAGAAAGTTGTATTCTGTTTGAATTAGTTTTTTCTGGACGGTACATAAGAATTCTACCAAAGTTGTCTGTGTGACTTGTCCATAACGAATGGCCTACAAAAATAATCAGGACATTCGGATTTTCCGACAGTTCCTTTAATAACTGGTCCAGATGAATAATTCGTTCTTCCTCTGGATCCCAATTCCAACCATTATACGCAAGAAGGAGCCCTTAAAGTGGCTAATTTCTCTTCCGATAAGTTGGCAGTTACATGTACTTTTGTCGCCATGTTTCGAGGGAAAATTACTCTTATAAATTTTCAACTGAAGTGTAAACAAGATTTCATTAACGTACAACGCATTTACTCATAATTAACCTGTTTAGCATAAAATCGATGTCCGTGTGAATCATATTCTAACAATCCATAATAATTATTATCAATCGTATCCATTCCTAAGCATAACCTGCTGAATTCTATTATAATTAATGTAATTGTATGCAAATTTTATTACTATTATCGTGTGACTATCTCTATATGAAGAAGCCAAAACCGTTTCCCTCTCGAGCTGGGTTAACGCGGTAAGCATCAAAAGATTGCACAGACGCCTCGATCGCCAAATAAGATAGATAAGATATACACAAAGACTAGTAACTAAATGTCCATCAATTTCTAACATCCAATCTGAAGCTTAATTTCTCCTGACTGACAAGGGTTCACAGACCAGGTAAATTTGAAGGCGGTGCTTATTTTCTCGGTCTTGATAGCGATCCCGACTTTGTGTGTGCGCATGTGCACGTCAAGCTTTGTGCCTTCACTGTCTTACTTACAAATGAATACTCCGCCATCAGCCAATTCTAAACAGACCATACGACAGGGGTCCAAATCATTTATGGGGCGAAATTTGATATAATAATAATGGCTGCTTGAAAGCGAGCCCGATAGGACACACATACCTGGCATACTATAAAACCAGGCCTGGTCTCATTGGCCTAGCCTGGCCTCAAAATTGGCCTGGCCCCAATATGCTCCATCCCAAATTTTGGAATGGCCTCAAAAGTTGGCCTGGCCTCAAATTTGGCCTGAAACATTTTTTTTTTTGTTGGTCTCAACCAAAAAACAAAAAAACAAAAACAAAAACAAAAACAAAAAAAACCACAGCAAAAAAAAACAAAAAAAAACAAAAAAAAAAAACCCACAAAAAACAAGAACATTTATAAATTTTAATTGATTTCATTGATTTATTATTGGTTTTAGTTTTTTCAAAGTCATAGCAGATTAATGATATGTTTTTGTTGTTTTGTAAATGTGCACTTTAAAATAATCATAAATTACCATAAATCTGATTGATTTTATTGAATATCTATCGATCAATTTCTTTTCTTTTCCATTCCTAAGTTATGTACTAGTACACACCGAAAGAGATTACACAACTAATGAAAGGATTGGCATATTGATTTCAGAACTGTGATTAATTTCATTGATTTCTTATTGGTTTTAGTTTTTCAAAGTTGTAGAAGATAAAATGCACATTAGAATAAACATGAACTACTACCAATCTGATTGATTTTCCTAACTATGTACTAGAACACCAAATAGTATATTGATGAAATGATTGATTTATTGATATTTTCTGTATTCAACAGAATTCAATTTGATATCGATTTACATATTATCAAAGTGTTACAATTGTATTGTCATTATATTAAATTTGATTTTAAGAGCAGCGCACATTCAGAACAGAGCATGTGGTCTTGTTTTCAATGTGCAGATGCCACGCATTTAGTGTTACTTGTTTAATTTCAAAAGCATGAGAGATGGCATTTTAAAAACATAAAAATGTTTGCTAGCATAATGATGATAACCAATAAACTAAGGATTTAGATTCGTATTTTAGAGTTCATTTATTTGTACTTCACGTAAAATAAACAATGAAGATTAAAACGGACAGAATGTACAATAAATTTTTTTTTCTCTTCATTTCATTATTGATTTTCAATACTCATACTAAAAATGACAAGTTCCCATGCTATGGAGGTCTGCTTTGTCAGAATAAAGGAAATATCTATCACCATAGTAAAGGATGGTAATGAAAACTTTTGCTGAAGTTGGAAATTCCATTTTACAGAAACAATGGAGCAGTCCAACATTTGCAAATAGGATGTTTGATCCAACAGAAAATTTTAATTATAACGCACGTTATGATTGTGCCTAAACTAAATAAGGTATACAAAACTGTCTGTCTGAATTTTCAAAATTGTGATTTTTTTCTTCTTCTGGTTTTGTGATAAAGCAACAGCAAAATAGAACTAATTACAATTATTACATTGCATCTGTCCACCCTATTCTTTTTTATACCAAAACCTGCATAGTTAACAAAAACAGTCACTTGTACCTATCTAACCACTGCAGCAGCTGCATCTGAGCAAATATCAGATAATACTTATGATATCATCTTAAAATGGAGAAAAAAACTTTTGCATCTACAAAGTCATAAAGTGCAGCTTTAATTTTGTGCTTTACTTCTTAACGTTATTTGACTGTCATTCAAATCATCTCTCATTCTGATAATTATTGAAAATAAACGTTCGGTGCAAAGCTGTGTGACATTTCAAACCCGTATATCATAGATGACCTTGATCAACCTTGACTTCCTGTCAAGACCCGTGCTGTAGAACTCTGTGTTAAAATATGTTATAAATAATCTAATATCCCATTACAGTACTAGTGTTACATGTTTGTTTCAAATAGTTTAAACAGATATGAACATCTTTAATTTATTAAAGTTGTGGTTTTAATCGGTATGTTTTATGGTAGTATTTTTATTTCTTGATATTAAACTCATTGTTCTTATCAATAAGAGTAAAGGCAGTACACTACATTGCAGTGTGTGAAGTGTGATGATTCATCATTAAGGTAGTGTGAATTTGTTTAAATTCATTATCAATAAGTGAAGTGGATCATTAGTAAAATGAGAGTTTTCAAAGTGCATATTTACAAAACAACACAAACATATCATTTATGTTCAACAATTTTGAAAAATCAAAACCAATAATAAAACGATGAAATCAATCATAATTCAGAAAAAATCAATATGCCAATCATTTCATTAGTTGTGTATACATTTTTAGTGTGTACTAGTACACAAGTTAGGAAGGGAAAAGAAAATGATTTAATCAATAAATTGATCAATAGATATTCAATAAAATCAATCAGATTGGTGGTAGTTCGTGATTATTTCAATATGCACAGTTACAAAACAACAGAAACATGTAATTTATCTGTTATGACTTTGAAAAGCATAATTAAGGCCAGGCAAATTTTGAGGCCAGGCCAGGCCAATGGGGCCAGGTCAGGTTTTATAGTATGCCTTCATACCTTGCATCATGTGCAGATAGAAGAAATGGGAATGGCATTTATAAATCTTTGAGCCGTGACACTAACCGATGTATAATATATGCATGGATGAAATTGAATTTTTATAGTTGATACCGATATGAAAAAAAAAACCCACAAAAAACACACACACACAAGATCGACAAATGTTTGGCACACAATGAAGTCTTACATATTTATCAGTTATTGGTTTTATACTGCATTCGTAACTCTTGTGCAACGCTGTAAAAATTGTAGAAAAATAAGTACAGGTAGAACATATTTAAGCAACGCGCATTGTTAGAATATAACTAAATACAAAGACCTCAAGGACTCAGTTCGCTCTCCAGTTGAGTACACACTATTAAGTACACACAATTCAAGGATTACAAAACATTTCCATTCACGCACCCGCCACGTGATGAGCTTTGCACACCGTAAAATTTAAATCGATCGTATTAGCTTTTAAACATTTCATCAGGATATCCTATATTTAACCTCAACTACGCTTGTCAACAAACATATGTTTTAGCAAACGTTTGCACACGTCACCACACTCGCTATACGTTCCTGAGCTTTGCACACGAATTATAAATATCACCTGAGCAGGGATCAATAACCGAGATTGTAGCTGTGAGCGCTACTTGCTTTGAAAGGTAAAGATATCGATACATACTCAGTTTTGAAATGTAACCTATGATTGTGTCTATCTATCTATATTGAATCATGTTTTTTCAAGCAGTGCATCATTTTGTGCTGATGAAAAAGTTATGCCTAGTTATTTCTCATAAAAGATATTTCATGTACATGATACCATCGTCGCAGACCACGGTTTTGAGTCCCCACACCCTCCGATGATGGAGAGATGATGGAGAGAATCGATGAGAAGCGCCCGTGGGTAACTGACGGTGGAATAATGTTCGCATTAGTTAAAAAATCTCCATTTTTACTCGTAACACGTGCGACTTCTTGTCTCTGAGAACTACTCTGTGAGACGTCCTACTCTCAGATTTTAGCGAGTCTTAGTAAATTATCAAACTTCTGTTTTGGGAAAATTTGTATGAAATGAAATTCCATCTTCGTTGCCGATGTTATGATTAAAGAGCATGGCGCCGTTTCATTGTTTGTTCTGGAGCACGTGTTACAAATGTGTATATTCTAACACGTGTACACACGAAATGGAAACTACTATACAAAGAGGAATAACTTTTAAGACATCGTTAATATTAAGTACTAGTAATTTCTCTATATGTAAATACTACAACTTTTTCTTTCTCTCTCTCTGTCTTTCTCTCTCAAACCGATATTTCTGATAAGGATTATATAACAATAACAACTGAATCAGGAATTAATTAAACAATTAACAATAGTACAATTTCTAGAACCAATAAAGATTTTCAAATTACTGTACAATTCTTCATTTCCACGGGAGTCTTTAATTTCTTTCAACTTTTTATTGTTTTGATTTTGAATGGCATTTTTGTATTGTAGGAATATTGTTTCGGCGTGATATATATTTTCGCGATCTTAGAGTATTCCCGTCATTTATACCGCTGATATAAATGTGCATAATTACGTAAGTCGGTCTATGGATTTGGTGTATTGTGTTATGACTATAGAACTTTCCACAGACTGCAAAACGCATAGCGAACGACAAATCATGACCTACAAAATCAACGCACAGAAAACAGGCTAATTTGGGAAGTTCAGCTTGGTTCAACTTCCAAGGTCATTGGGCACAGCGAGCATGGATTTATTGGTGGGGACTTTTATGAGCCGCATCACACCTTCCCCTTTCTGTGATACATACCCAACATGTTTAGAAAACGTCCACTTAAAGATATAATCCTATATCTAAACTGAATTACAAACAGAAGGATTTTTTTCGTTAAATGTTTTTATAATGCTTTATTTTCAGACATTTACAATACAATCTACATACATGACATCACACACAAAATCACACACATGCATACTATCTTCCATACTGAACACTTTCTTCATAACTATAATTGTAATATCGTATTTGACAGCTAATCATAATTCTTTATGCTTATAGTAATTCATTCTAATAGTTCGTTCACCGAAATTTTGCGATAATTAACCACAATACAGATTTAAATCTAAGCCCCGATTTCAAAAAGTCAAGTTAATTAACTATGAGGCGCCGTTTTAATATTTTTGAAGTATTTGCTGATATATAAAACAAAATCATTTTTTTTATATCAAAAAGTCTATTTTCTGATATCAGAAATTCGAATTCTTGATATCAAATAATAACAATCATTTTCTGATATAAAAAAATTGATTATTTGATATAAAAAAAATGAATTTCTGATATCAGGAAATCAAACTGATTTCTTGATATCACAAAATATATTTTCTGATATCATCAAAAATTTGATTATTTGATATAAAAAATCATTTTCTTATATCAAAAATTCGAATATTTGATATTTAAAAAAAATCATTTTCTGATATAAAAAAAATACATCAAATTTCCAGATATAAAAAAAATATAATTTTTAATATCAGAAATTCACATTCTTGATATAAAAATAGAAGACATTTTCTGATATCAAAATTCAAATTCCTGATATTAAAAATCATTTTCTGATATCAAAAATCGATTTTCTGATATAAAAAAAATGAATTTCTGATATCAGAAAATAAAAAGAAAATGGCGAAAAATCTTTACATAAATAATGAATACTCCCTTGGCCTGTAGAAAATGATAGCAGAAAAACTTTGTCATTTGATCTTCATTTGACGTCATAACTTTTTTGCAAAATATTTTTAAAATATATTAATCTTTTTGCATGATAGAAATATATATCTTTGGCGAGAATTTTATTCACTGAATACAATATTTTCTAGTAAACTATCTGATAGTCAGATACTGAAAAGGTTTATATTATCTGTAAACGATCATTTAACTGTCGAGGGCAATAACTCGTGCTGGCATTTTCTATGATTTATCTCACTGATATGTAGTAGCATTCCATTATCACCTGCATCTGGTGTTTATGTCTCTCAACTCATTTGATATGCTAAAGCATGTTTTGTGTATGAACACTTTGTAAATCGAGGCAGCCTACTGACAAATAAGTTAATATCAAAGGGGTTTCACCGGTCTCGTTTGAAGTGAACACTTCTTCAGGATCGACCCCGTTCATTTCATAGCGAATCGCGGACAAAGCAGTGCTGACCATTGTAGATATGGAAAAATTTGCCATAATGAATTAGATTAACCATTTATTCCCCATATGCATCTACAGGTTTGCAACAAATTTCAGGCGGGAAGCTGAAGGTTGCATCACAGGGAGCATTCATGAAGTCGTTCGTAGTTTTATATGAGGCTTAAATTATTTCCTGATATCAAAAAATCAATTTTCTGATATCAGAAAATACGAACCATTTTTTGATATCACAAAATCATTTTCTGATATCAAGAAATGTAATTCCTGATATCAAAAAATCAAATTCTTGATATCAGAAAAACAAATTATTTATTGATATCAAGTGGGAGCACGGCTTTATAATGACGCACTCAAGATGTGACGAGTTCAATGAGGGAAATAATTTTATAATTCAATTTAAAGTTAGGAAACTCAATATTTTATTATTTACATATATGTATATAATTAAAAGTTCGATTATTTTGTAACTTTAAACTTTTTGTAAATCTACCAGTTGGTAGAAACTGGAAGCACAAGTTTTACCGCGTATGTTGTTACAAGGTGAAGGTCAGCTGATCCGAGTATTGAAAATATACCTATCAACAAAATGATACTAAAAGTAATAATAACAAATGTAGCCTATATACAGCTTTGGGTTTTCGTCACTTGTTATACACGGTATTGTAACCCTAACCCTGCCCCTCTAAACTGATGAATTTGTGTTATTGAAAATAGCATTAAAGAATTTGATAATTTTCTCCCATACACTCTGTGCGGTTATCGTGGTCTGTCTCTCTGGTTTCAACGAATGTAATGGAGTCTTGTTCTTCATATATTCTATTACACCCCCCCCCCCGAAACATATCGCTGTGCCCTTATGTGGCCCTCCACTTAGTGGAGTGTAACTAAAGTGATTCACAACTATTCACGGAGGCTTAAATTTTAAAAAAGAAGAGATTTTTATCCTGATTTTTTCATCTCCTGGAAGGGATATTTGAGCGAAATTTAATCCTCTTTAACGTGATTGCTTTCAATGCTTTGTGGCAAGTTTGATCGAAATTGTTAAAGTGGTTCGAAAATATTCACAGTTTACAGAGGGCAAAAGTTAACTGAAATTTTAAGTTCAAGATAAAATGACAGTTACACAATTTATGTACAAGTACTGGGAAAGAAAACTGAACTTCCACATACAAATTTAGCCATATCTCGTGGTCATTACAGCTGTCACAAATCACAGTAGTATTTCATTTGTTTGATAACATTGTTCACGTTATCAATGTTAATCTTTCTTTGGTCCATATCAAATCAAGTCTTCACAGATATTTTTGAAATGCATATAATTTAGCTAAATCATTCTTTAAATTAGCCTAATCAGAATTGAACCAGGGATATGGAATTTGTAATAATACTTTTGTTTTGTTATTACAGGTGTTCTCTTTGGTGCAATAAATCAAACATGGCGTCTGCTGCTCGAATTTCAGGAATCTTCATCATGTTTTTCATCATCTTCCTATTTGGACTCGTGCCGTTCGCATTGCTAAGAGTGTTCGAAAAGAAATTCTCAAGAGAGAACGTGAAGAAATGGATTGGAATTCTGAACTGTTTTAATGGCGGAATCTTTCTAGGAACAGCTATTTTGCATTTGTTGCCCGAGGCTAGAGAGATGTTGACGAATTATATCTCATACGATTATCCGATCACCGAAGCCATTACCGGATGTGGGTGTTTGATAACACTCACGCTGGAGCACCTGGTTATGTACTATAGTAATGGACATCCTGTGCATGATACATGTCATGGATGTGAAAGAGAAAGAGAAAAAGAAGAGGGCACCGCGAAGAAATTAAATATTGAAATTACAGAGAAAGAAACCAGTATTGATAGTATTTCTGGAAAATCTGGAGACAGCGTGAAAGTGGAAGAGCCTCACTTAAGATTTTTTGCCTTTCGTTCGTTTCTTCTGCTTTTGGCCCTGTCGTTTCACATGGTTTTTGAGGGCTTGGCCGTAGGTCTGCAAACAGAAGAAGAAGATGCTTGGATTCTGTTGGGAGTTCTCTCTCTTCACAAGGTCGCAGTGGCCTTCAGTGTTGGGGTTCAGTTGAAAGAAAATCTAAGAAAGTTCCAATATGTGATTTTGTCGTTGTTTGCGTTATCAATTATGACACCGATCGGGGTCGTGATTGGATATATTGTAGCGGAGACTGGAGAAGACGCGCATGGGCAGGGCATTGCTTCCGGAGTCCTACAGAGCCTTTCCGTTGGCTGTTTCCTCTATGTGACTTTTATGGAAATTCTTGGCAATGAATTATACCCAACTAAAGAAAGAAGCCATTGGAAGGTCTTGTTCACAGTCATTGGTTTTGCAGTTATTGCTGCCATTCAGTTTATTAAACATGATCACGAACATCATGGTCATTAGTTGGTTCTGATATCCACATCACATATGTAAGAGGCATGACAAGGATATAGATCTTATTTTGAAATAAAATTTGCCGACTTTGCTAGATAATTTTTGTTCGTTTTTTCTTGTCCACCAGGACATTTCTTACAGATGTAGGGTACTGTACATCGTCACATTTTAATTGACACTTGACAGAAAAATGAATCGGCTTTGTCAGTGTCTGACTTTCGTATCTGCACATATCTGGCTTTTACCAAATATGAATCCTTCTAAAAATAAGTACACATTCCGCAATTTTCAAGCTTTTGAATTCACGCACCTTTCGTCGGTTGTCATTTCTTCATATTTCGATATTTTATTGAACATAAATTTCATTGGCAAACTAACAAGTCAACATTATGACAAACGGGATAGCGACTTCAGTTTTTCCACCGTCAACTTTCCAATGTTTGTGTAGTAATACTCTACTGTTATTATCCGCAGCTGTGTGGAGTTTACGTTAGTAAAATAACACTTTCCGGGTGTGTTGTTATGCCGGTGTTGTAGAGTGAGCCTTCCCCCATAATGAGACTTCCCCCCGGAAGTATGGCTCTAGAGTGAGCCTTCCCCCGGAAGTCTGGCTCTAGAGTGAGCCTTCCCCCTGGGGGAAGGCTCACTCTAGAGCAGGAGAACCCCCGGGGAAGTCTCATTCTAAAGCCAGACTTCCCCGTGGGAAGACCTACTCTATCACTAGTTGTAGAGTCAGACTTGCTATTTCCCCATTTTATTTTCAGATCATTACACAAAGTTTCCGCCGAACCTGATTTGCTCCCCAACCAAATTGCTTGTGATTTTGAAATATTTAAACGTAGTCCAGAAATCATTCTAAACATATAAATAACTCTCATAGATTCTCTAAGTGATTTTTCACTGCCATCTAACGTTAAAAAAGAGTCGTCCGCATACTGGCCTAATTTATTTTATTTTCCAGCCACAGTTACACCCTTTTCAATTTTCTTTTAAGTGCTTTTGCCAACAATTCTACTGTAGTAATAAAGATATATGGTGCCAATGGATCTCCTTGTCTACAGACTCGTTCAAGACTGAAGAATTTATATAAGTTTCCATTGTTAATTATACAACTGGTACTAGAGGTGTATAGAGTAAGAAACCATTTTACAATAGATTCCCCAAAATTGAAGGACCTGAGTGCCTTTACAATAAAATCCCATTCCAATGAATCAAACACTTTTTCAAAATCTAATAATAATAACAATCCTGGCTGATTTTCCTTTTTTAGATAGTCAATCAAGTCATAGAAAAAACGAGTGCTTTCACCAATAAACCGTCCCTTTATAAAACCCTTCTGAGAGTCACCTATGATACTTGTTAGTACTTTCTTTAAACGATTTGCTATGGCACTAAAACCAATTTTGTAATCAACATTAATAATGATATTGGTCGCCAATTCTTTATATAGCGTCTATCTATTTCTTCTTGGGAATGCAAGTTATTACACCTTGGGATTGAAATTCAAAGACAAATTGCTGATTTTAAAAACAATGCAAAGTACATCATGAATTGTTGAGTCCAAATCAGTGTATTGTACAGAAAATGAACTCTAGTTTTTATGTTAAATTTTTATATCAAGTTTTGAAGGAAAATGAGTTCATAGCCCCACAACTCAAAAGAGAGAAGTGGGAAACTTATCTCAGTGAAACTATTTCAGAAAAATGTTGGGAATTTCATTATATGAATGCATCTTTATGCACAAAAGAAAGAAAATTAATTTATTTTCAATACCGTATTCTTATGTGTTATATACACTGTAGCTACAAACTCTTTCCTTCGCAAACTTAAACTTGTAGATAATGACTTGTGTTCATTTTGCAAAAGTGAAAGAGAAACAGTCACTCATATTTTTTATGACTGGGTGTATGTATCTGCCTTCTGGAGAGATTTTGTGAAATGGTACAATGCATTTATCAAAGGTTATAAAATCACAAAAAGAAGTGTGTTACTAGGCAATATTGATGGAAGTTGTTTGGAAAATTTTCTTCTTTTGTTAGCCAAAAAAGTACATTTAAATACTATAGAAATTTAGAAAAATATTGTCAAAATGTATTTCATTTCATAGCAAATCCAAAATGCTTGGTAAATGGACATTGTATGATAATATAATAGACAAGTAGTTTGTTGAAAATCATAATACATTTATATGAAAAATAAAATAATTACCTTTATCTTTGAATGTGTATGTGTATATATGTATGTTTATGTGTGTATATATATTTATGTGTGTGTATGTATATATTATACATGTATATATAATATATACAATTCACTGTTATTGTTGATACAGAAGGTGCACAGAGTAATTGCAAGTGTGAATGAGCGAGTGTAGATCACAGTTTGAATGTTTGTATGTATAAATGTGTTGAAAATACAAAAATAAAACATTTTTTTAAAAAGTAGGTAGGTAGGTAGATAGGTATAGGTAGGTAGGTAGAGAGGTAGATAGGTAAGTAATTCCGTGCCCGATAAACTAAAATTTATTTCATAGTTTGCATAAGAGGGGATGAAAGCGGGGGTGTCCCTCTAGAGCGAGACTTCAAGAGGGTGTTATGGCTCTAGAGTGAGTCTTCCCCCTGGGGGTAAGGTTTATTCTATAGCACGTCTGCTGGGGGGAGGCTCACTCTAGAGCGAGACTACCGGGGGGAAGGCTCACTCTAGAGCCAGACTTCCGCAGGGAGGAAGGCTCACTCTAGAGCCAGACTTCCGCAGGGGGGAAGGCTCACTCTAGAGCCAGACTTCCGTGGGAAAGGCTGGCTCTGGGGGGAAGTCTCACTCTAGAGCCAGACTTCCGGGGGGGGGGGGGGGGGGGGGGGGGGAGTCTCACTATGGGGGGAAGTCTGGCTCTATAACAGGTACATGTTCTTTAGTTAGACGAAATTAGGGCTACCTAACATACCAGGAAGTGTACCAGTCACGTGATCGGATATTAATACATTCTATTATTGAACATAGATGTTAACGGCAAATTAACAACTCAACTTTTTGACAAACATAATATGACGTCAGCTTCTCCATCGTTTATATAGCAATATTTCATTATCAGTGGCGGATATAAGGGGGGCGCAGCCGGCGCCCCCCCCCCCCCTAAAATTTTCAAATTTAAGGTAAATCGTGGTATCTTGTTTAGAAAAATATACTAAACGATAAAAGAGGCAATAATTTCTTCCACTCCCGGAGAAATAAATGAAATAATCTTTTGATTTCTTGAATTACTTTATTGGAATAACTTAATTTTTTCCAAAAAACCTTTAAAATTTGCGTCATTTTACTAATTTCATCTTATTAAAAATGATAGAAAATAGTAGAAATGACTTAAATAGGAGACATATTTCAAGCCCTATAAAATCTCTAAAATCCAGGAGCTTCGCCCCCTGGGTGGCCTCAAGGCGACCCCCTGCCTCATAAAGTGTCACCTCCCGTAACCGCAATTCCTGGATCCGCCCCCTCATTATCACATGCATATGGTGTTTATGTCTCTCAACTGATTCAATACGGAGAAGCTTGTTCTGTGTTTGGTTAGTTTTTAAATTCAGACAGGCTGCTGACAAATAAGTTGATGTTACTAAGGTTTCAGCAATCTCGTTGAACGTTTTAAATATTTCGCAAATTCTATGGTCGTCATAACGATCTAGTTTACGACTACAACCCTTCATTGGGTCAAACGCTGTCTGAAGTGTTCATACCGATTGTTAGGTCGTTCTTTTCATACTAATTTTGAAATTAAGGATTACTCCGCCTATCCGATCGAGATATAGGGATCACGGCGGTTGCGACCGGTCGACAGGGGATACTTACCCCTCCTACGAACCTGACCCAAGGGTCCGTGTTTGTCTTACTCTAAATTCTGTATCCTTTGATTGATTATTGTTCGTTATTTTCACTTTTTCACGGTACGCATTTTTGTTTTGACGTGTCTGATGCGATATTTTAATATTCCTCTTATGCTTTTTTTCCTCTTCTGACAAAGCGACAAGTTCTTCCTTTTCATAATCGTCTGGTATAATCTTAATTCTACGTGAAGTGGCATAAATTTAGACCTATAAAAACCAGTTATCGATCTATCTCATAAATCCCACAAACAATACAAAATCGAGAACAGGACCAACACGGACCCATGGAAACACCAGAGATGAGAAGAGATGTTTAGGAGGAGTAAACATCACTGTTTTACTGTCACACCCGCCTATAGCCCCCTTTTCTTTTTCAGGAGTAATCTAAAGTCAAAATCAGTATGATTGATTGATTGATTGATTGATTGATTATATGTTAAGAGGGACTCTCGCGACTCTCGGGAATTTTTCGCTGATATGGAGAAGTCACCATTGCCGGTGAAGGGCTGCAAAATTTAGGCTTGTGCTCGGCGCTTTCGGCCTTTGAGCAGGGAGAGATCTTTATCGTGCCACACCTGCTATGACACGGGGCTTCGGTTTTGCGGTCTCATCCGAAGGATCGCCCCCATTTAGTCGCCTCTTACGACAAGCAAGGGGTACTGAGGACCTATTCTAACCCAGATCCCCACGGGATTTTCGACTTTGAAAAAATATTAAGAAATTTAGTTTGCACTGTATAGTTCTGTCAGATTGTTAAATACCGATAGGCACGCTGCGTCACGAGGACTGTTTAAATATACTGTATATGTATATGACGATAAAAGGCAGTTACTGCAGTGGGAGCGCTTGAAGTTCAATGTCGCCACGTTCATCATTGCGATCAGCTCGAGTACTTTTACTGTTACAACGTATACTCAGTACAAATATTTATTCAATGTACTTTAAGAAATTTACTGACACATTCTTCTTTTCATATTAAGATTATATATACTGATAAATTTACAAATTTTGTCAATAAACTCCGAAAGGCTAGCTCCAGATTTACTACTTGCACATTTAATATTATTCCATATGTGAGGTGAAGTCCGTTACGTGTAACTATAATAGAATCTTACTTGATTAACAAATGTTGTAAAATTAATTAAAATCCTACTTTCAGTTTTAGATAAACTACCCTGAAATAGCAAAAATGATACTACAGTGGCGGACACGCTTTGGCGGATCTAAGCCGGTTTTATTTATTTATTTTTATTTTTAATAGCAACTTAAGATGAGATATTAAGTAAATCCATTGTTTATCGATGCTTGATTTTGATCTCACAGAAGAAATAAGTTTCGGTAATTTTTTAATAAATGAAATATGCCTGTTCGTTTTTTAGTCTTGACTCAGCCAAGGTATGAAAATTTCCAGAACGAAGCACCGAAGGCATTGCATCACTATAGACGCGTAGCCTACAACCAATCGCACATTCTCGGGCCTTTCCGGCAGACCGAGATGACTGATTTACAACATGATCAGCATAAAATTGTGTAGGTGTTCAGTGATAGTTATACTTATAATAGTTTTAACTGGGTCCATATTTATCATTTTATGAAGATTTATAGTTATATTACTTCAACGAAGAACATGTACACCTTCCCGAGACCAACGATCCGACACATCGATAAATTTTTAAATGCGACATTCATCTGATATTTGCGACGTTCTTAATTTTTGCCGTGGTTATAGAAGTCACTGTTACGACTTTTTGTAATAATTCATTAACAGTTACTGATAGGTACAGACATATGGATAAACACAGGGAAAAAAAATATTTTGGCTGAATTTGTTTTGTGATGAAACAGATCTTGAAAGTAAGTAATAAGTCGACAACTGTCGAACATGTCAGATATCGAATGGTCCGGGGCTGTTCTGGGAAAAATTGTTCTTAAATTCATTTGAATTAAAGATATCGTTCATTCAACTCATGTGCGCAACAATTCAAACACACATTATAAAAATGTCCTTCCTCTATGCAATATAATTTAATTGTGATTTCGAAAATTTTGCAGCCCTTCACCGGCAACTGTGATGTCTCTATATGCGTGATTAATTCTCGAGCGGGACGTTAAACAGTATATAATTTAACCAAACCATCTCTCTCTCTCTCTCTCTCTCTCTCTCTCTCTCTCTCTCTCTCTCTCTCTCTCTCCATTTTATCTACACCATAAATTTTTAGGAAAAGAAAGTACTGAAAAGTGTTCCGTATCTCCTTTTAAAAATGGTATACCAGATACACACAGTTAATGAGATGACTAAACATTCCTTGTCACGTAGCCACAACGTGATAAGCTTTGCATTCTGTACCATATCATCGAACCGCACGTGATAAGCTATGCATACTGTTAACATATCAACTAACCTTCCCTGATAACACGGGCAATATTTGCACCCGAAACCCGATATACTTGCTGAGCTATGCACACGGAGATTGTATGCGTGGACTGAAGACAAACGAATATTAAAGATCTGAGCAGTGTGCACAGTTTACTTTCAAAGGTAAAATATGTTTTCATTATCTTTTGTGTTTTTTAAATTCAAGACATGAAAGTTAAAAGTAGGTTGTAATTTGAGGCAGTGTTCATAGCGTACTTTTTTATTTAAATCGACACAAGGGATGGTTGGTTGTATACGGTGGTTAACATTCCAATCGAGAATTTTTCACTCATGTGGAGACGTAGGAATTAACTACACTAAATTACTGCATGTATTTAAGTTATTCAGCAACATCGATCAACTAACCTTCAAATAACCTTGACTTAAACATAGGCTCCACAATCCTACTCTCTCATTTATGGAATACTCTCGTGTACACAACATTTTGTGAGTCCATTAAAGGGGCATTATCTGTAATTTTGTCACCAAAAAATGAATTCAATGAAAATTGCTCTATATCATATATTTTAGTAATAACACCAGTATTTAATTATTTCAAATACTTTTGAACCCCAAAACAGGCACTTGAATACTAGTATGTGATTAAATAATTATTTTCTTACACGCCTATAATTCTTCCTTATACATTCCTTTACACTAAAAGCGGTCATCTAAAGTAGCTTTATCCGGTTACATTTGTTTTTGTACTAAATAAATGTTTTTTATTAGTCATTAATATAATTTATATTCCTCTGCCATTGAGAGATTTTGAGGGGAAAAAAATAGTGGCCATCACTTTCACAGCTAATTAACTGTATAATTAGCAATAAATCTGCAAATCGGAAGATCTGTAAGAGTGCGTAGTACGTGTTTCTCAAGTATAGTGTGCAGCACGTACTTTGAAATGAGACTTGTCAGGCCCAGAGAAAGGCATTAATTTCAGATACTGTCAAACTGGCAATGCATGTATTTCTGCTCTTACATTTTCAATTCACCTGGTATTTTTATCTCATAAGGTAAAAGTTTTTATTTCAAACTGAAATGTCATGTTTTAAATACAATAGAACTGTAATGCAATGAAACAGAATACGTTTGGTTTTAATGAAATGTTTGCATATGTGAATATTCATTGAAGTTGAAAAAGAATCAAATTAAACTGCAGTATCATAACATTTTTGTCTAATTTCATGTCCGCAAAGAAGAAGCTGATTAAAAAAAATATTCAGTTTAGTGTTCGTTTTATTTTATTTTTTTAACAGGAGAATTTTAAATGATTTTCTATACAGTATATGAAATTTATGTCTTAAATATTTCAACACCCCGTTCTGTGACTTTACTGTGACCTTGAGACCATGACTGCAGCAAACTTGAATCTACGATAAATGCTAGAAACTTGAATCTTCAATACATATTAGTATAGGGTTCCGATCCGCTTACCGCTTCTTCACCTTTTTAGGTGGCCTTCCATATCTTCAGTAAACTGAATTTTCATAGACGCGGACTATTTAGTCTCCGCACCAATCAAAATGCTTCTATCACACTACCATATTTTTAAACAATAAAATGCTTTCTTTGTGGTTGTTTCATCGGGTGATGAAGGTAGCTAGGATCACGTAAGCGGGTTATTTAAATTTTGTCTGCAATGATTGCTTCCTTCATATGATAACCCGATGAAACGACAAAGAAAGACATTTTATTGTTTATATTTATAATTTTATGTATTGTTTTAAAATATGAACTAGATTTAAGTACTAAAATATCATACGGTTGACCCATTCGCTACGCTAAACGGAACAGCCAATGCACCCTTTGAGGCTTGATGACGCTCCGTATTTGGTAATGATTACGCAGACAGGTGGTACTAAAAACCGGGTCGAACTAGTTTGCAACAAACCTGCATTCATTGTCCTAGATGAAAGCAATGTTAATTTCAATAGAAATATATTAGAAAAAAGATTCAGTGAATGTAAATATAGCAGAATGAAAATTTAAAGAATCACAATGGCGGAATCTGTCGGCTGTCTTCGAAGTCAGTAAAACAAGATTTTCTACAGTTGTCAAGTTTGTTCATGGAGCGACAATCAGAGTGATAAAATATGACGGTTAAGCACAAAATTCGCAAATGTGTGCTATGAATTTCCGACACAGAATATTAGAACATTGCTAATGATCCCTATAAAACATTTATGTCTCGTCTGATTGTCTGCCATTGTAAGGAGGAGGGGCGTTAACCAGCATCTGATTGTCTGCCAGTGTAAGGAGGAGGGGCGTTAACCAGCATCTGATTGTCTGCCATTGTAAGGAGGAGGGTCGTTAACCAGCATCTGATTGTCTGCCATTGTAAGGAGGAGGGGCGTTAACCAGCATCTGATTGTCTGCCATTGTAAGGAGGAGGGGCGTTAACCAGCATCTGAGTGTCTGCCATTGTAAGGAGGAGGGGCGTTAACCAGCATCTGATTGTCTGCCATTGTAAGGAGGAGGGGCGTTAACCAGCATCTGATTGTCTGCCAGTGTAAGAGGGGGAGGGGCGTTAACCATCATCTGATTGTCTGCCAGTGTAAGAGGGAGGGGCGTTAACCATCATCTGATTGTCGGCCAGTGTAAGAGGGGGAGGGGCGTTAACCATCATCTAAACAAATTGAACAAATAATGAATGAATCTGCTGAATCGACCACAGATGAAGATTAGCAAGCTATCTCCAAGAAGCCCTTCCCTCGACTATACTGTGGGGATCCGTGGGCGATCGACTCTAGGAAGAGGGGATGGACCCATCCACCACCTTCTGGAGGACCTAACCATCCCCGGATCTTCAAGAAGACCCGTCCCCGTTTCCAGGGGATGCGAAGGTCGATCACCATCGTCGCCTCGCCGCAACAACCCTAGTGTAGCAGGGCCCCTACTGGGCAGTCTAAATCTACACCAGAGAATCTGCTGGGACTTTCTTGAAAATAAATAGCAGACTAGGAATGGCGCCGCTTTGGAGAAATGGATTATGAAAGTAGACAGTCACCCCCCCCCTCCCCCCTTAGCATTTGGACTCATTTTGATGATATGAAGCTACAAGATCTATTGAATATGTCACTAAACTATACATTCCAATAAGGAAAAATAAGATAGCACAGGGAATTAAGACACTTTATTTTCAGATCCATAGCAAGCCATTTGTGGTGAAATGACTGTTTATATTCCTATGTTAATCTTAAAATAGATTTGTAAAAGTGGACACCCTACATTCTACTGGTTCTGTTTCGAATTAACGAATATTTTCTGTTTCTTAAACTTTAATTTTGTTCTCTCCCGTTTTATGCACTGTCTGATTAGAACCAGCATCCAGATCAGTACAAGTGGGTACATATACCTGCACAAGATATTCATATCAGTTTACAGGCAATTTTTCTGTTGCTGTTGTATGCACCGATATTCTGTATTGAGATTGCGCGTATCAATATGAAATATTTACTGAGGTTTTAAGATTCTAATTTCAAAGTTTTTACTAATCCTAATTGTATAAGTCTGACCCAGTTGTAAGGCTTTGTTGTTTTTATATATGTGTGTTTTGGGGTTGACGTATCTGAATAAAACTTAAAATCATGTTTAGACCTCGTGAGTTTCTTATGTGCATTGAGTTTTGCTACTTTAAGTACAAATATCGTTCAGTTTCCAGGAGTTTGACTACGATACAGCTGTGTGAAGACGACGTCGGTAAGCTCTCTTCAGATTTCACACAAAAACTGACCAAAAAGATAAAAAAGTATATAGAATTTCTCGTTTAAAATATGATTTTAAATATTTTGAAAAATGTAGAACACTTTCTATTTAAACATTTTTGAAAGTAACCCACCTGCACGGATCGGTACGAAATTATTCTTGCGCGGAACGCTGAACGGTCTGCACGGAACGCTGAACGGTCTGCACGGAAAGCTGAACGCTCTGCACGGAACGCTGAACGGTCTGCACGAAATGCTGAACGGTTTACTCGAAACGCTTCGCATGAAATGCTGACCACTTTGTGAACGGTTTGCACGAAACGGTGAGCGTGACTTGCACGCTTTGTGATCGGTCTGCATGAAATGATAAACAGGGCATGCACGCTTTGATTATTTTCGGCATTTTTCGGTTCTTCCTATTTAAAAACGAAATAATTTCCATACATTAGTAATATTCTTTATATTAATAATTCAATTTTACTTGTTACACGCAATTTGATGGGTTCATTTCACTCTATCAACATTCTTTATATCGTATAAACAAAGTTGCCTTTTGGTCCCGCTATATGACGTTATAGGAATGACGTCACAATACGTTTGACCGTTCAGTTTCCAATTTGTTGCTACGGTAATATTGGTCCGCGTCATATAAAATTGATATTTTCTTTAGAATTATCCGTCAAATAATATCAAACGCGGTTATAAGGAATGAAAATGATTTTTATTTGTTTTATACGATATAAAGAAAGTTTGGACGGTTCACGCAATTTTATAAACTACCCCAACTTACTTTAGGCCTATATCGTATAAAACAAATAAAAATTACTTTCATTCCTTAAAAAGGTTGAAAAAGAAAAGATAATGATCCATTTTAAAATGATTGTTCATGTCCAACGAGGTAAATCGCTCCTTTTTAATCTTCCATGAATATACAAAAAGAAATCATTGAATAGATAAGATACTTTCATTTTCCCTACTTAGCTCAATGACTTACGAACACGTTGGGATAAACACGAATGAATACTTTTTAAACAGCAACACCAAAAACTTTCAAAGGGTCTAGCTTTGACTTTTAACTCACATTGAAGTTTTTGGAGATCCTCTTAGCCTAACCCTAACCCTGACTGTCTTGTCCCAGCCTTGGTTCCATATTAATACGTGCCCCAGCCTTTGTTCCATATTAACACGTGCCCCAGCCTTTGTTCCATAGTAACACGTGCCCCAGCTTTTGTTCCATAGTAACTCGTGTTCCAGCCTTTGTTCCATATTAACTCGTGTTCGAGCCTTTGTTCCATATTAACACGTGCCCCAGCCTTGGTTCCATATCAACACGTGCCCCAGCCTTTGTTCCATATTAACACGTGCCCCAGCCTTTGTTCCATATTAACACGTGCCCCAGCCTTTGTTCCATAGTAACACGTGCCCCAGCTTTTGTTCCATAGTAACTCGTGTTCCAGCCTTTGTTTCATATTAACTCGTGTTCCAGCCTTTGTTCCATATTAACACGTGCCCCAGCCTTTGATCCATATTAACACGTGCCCGAGCAAAGCTTGAGTCTTCATACAATGCTTAACGGGACTTTACTTTGACAGTACATACAGTAAATGTTCAAATCACTTGTCATTCCACTTCTTAAATCAATAGCTACTTTTTTGTTAAAAAAAATTGGAAGGAATTTGTAATTAAACAACTATTTTGAGTTAATGTTCCAGATGGTGCACCATTGCTCTATATATCTGATAGAATCTCTTGGAAATCCTCCCTCTAAACTTTCTAAACTTCAGGATCTAGCTTTCAGAAAGGCAAAAGTCCCTTTTCATTACTAGGAGTGTAGTTTTGATAGCTTTTCACGAACAAGATCTCAGTGTGGTTTGACTGCACCGCACAGATATCAGCAGTCAGTTCCGGACCGGTCACTCAATGCTTAAAGCGTTTGCTTCAATACTGGGATTTCGTGTGTCGAGCACCACTAGTGTCTTGGTCGTGTCTAACCTAAGACGTTAAGAACTGTAGTCCCTTCGCCGAACACTCGGCATTTAGAAGTGAGAGCAGAGGGTCTTTCAGACAAGTTCTTTAAAAACAAGGCCCCGTGTCGCGACATGCAGGCATTGGCACGTTAAAAGACTCTCATTGCTACCATCCTGAGCACTAAGCATAACTCTAAATTCGTGGTACTTCACCTACAGCTGATGACGTCTCAGTACAAGTGACAAATTCTCGAAGGGCGTGAAATAAAGAAAGATAAAAACATAAGCAACTGGCATGGTGTCCCTTCTATCGTAAGAAGACAGTAATATCTTTCCAAGTAATATTCCAAATCCATTTTCAAAATCCACTCTTTTCATGAAATATCTGGATAAAAGAAGCGGTGTGTTAAATTTTAATTTATTTGTCTGCCAGATCACCTCATTTTCCAACGAAAACCAAAGAACTAGATTGGTTAACAATGTAATATGGCGTTAATTATATGGCCTTGTTTCAAAAATGCACAAATAGAAGAAGGGTCTTTGTATAAAAAAATGTAGGCGAAATGATAAAATAGGTAGAATGGTAACAACCAAACAGCCATGATAACAAATGATGTCCTTGTAAATCACGTTGATATACATCAATATGCGTACAACAAAATTCAATCATGAATTGTCAGCTATAAATATTCAGATTGGAATTATTACATATTTTCTTTTTCTTATAGCTATTCTTGATTGTCATCGACTTTTATCAAAGATGGTGTCAGCTGCCAGAATAACGGGGATCTTCATTTTGTTTTTCGACACGTTTCTAATTGGACTCTTGCCGTTCGCATTGTTTAAGGTGTTCAAAAAGAAATTCTCACGAGAGAACGCGAATAAATGGACTGGGATTGTGAATTGCTTTACTGGTGGAATATTTTTGGGGACAGCCATTTTGCATATGTTGCCAGAATCAAGAGAGCTGTTGACGGGGGTCATTTCATACGATTATCCGGTCACCGAAGCATTGACCGGATGTGGGTTTTTGATGACACTCACGGTGGAACATCTTGTCAGATACTATCAAGTTAGACATGTAAAAAACAGTTATGATATAGGCCATGATAATAAAATAGACCAAGAAGATGAAGAAAAAACCAAAGAAGAAAATTCCACAAAGAACCAAACCGTTGTGAACACTGAGATAGAGAAAAACCCTGGTAACGTGGATGACCCGGCAACATATAGGGGTGACGTTAAACAGAATTTTCGTTCATTTCTTCTGCTGCTGGCGATTTCGTTTCACATGGTGTTCGCGGGTCTGGCTGTGGGACTGCAGACAAACGAAAAGGACGCCTGGATTCTGTTGGGAGTCCTCTCTTTTCACAAGATTGCGGTCGCGTTTAGTATAGGCTTTCAGCTGGAAGCAAACCTGGCAAGTTTTAAGTCTGCACTTCTGTCGCTGTTCCTGCTGTCCATTGTTGCGCCAATCGGGGTCGTAATTGGCTATGTTGTGACAGAAGCTGGAGAGAACGCGCAAGGACAAGAACTTGCTTCCGGGATATTACAAAGTCTCTCTGTTGGCTGTTTTCTCTATGTGACTTTCTTTGAAATCCTTTGTTATGAAGTATACGCCACCAAAGACAGAAGCCATTGGAAGGTTTTGTTCACAGTCATCGGCTTTGCAGTCATTGTTGGCATCCAGTTTGTCAAAGATGATTAGTAGATCTAATAGATAAACCTGCTATCCGCAATTACAAATGTAAATCATTGACAATGGTATGTTATTCAAGCATTAAAAATAAGTAATATATGATTATCTAAACCCTCCTCGAAATCAGTTGTAAATTACTCATGCTTTGCAAGTTTTTCTTTCCATTGACAATATTTAAATTTTTCATTTTCTTTTGTTTTCCACCTAGAATAATTGGACCAGCGAATTCATCACCACAAAGTTAATATGACGCATATATGTATATCATTTACCAAACCATTCAAATTTTTAAATCATTTAACGTTTGGCTAACGTGTTTATATAATCAAAGACGCATCGTGTATTGTAATTTAGTGAATGAAGAGGGGGAAATTGGATATCAATTTGAACGTCTAAAAATTCTGTGTTCTCTGCTTCTAGTTTAGTAATATCTGCATCATCGAGATATATGTCATATATATTGAACTTTCGCATGCTTCTTTTAAAAAAAAAATACCCGTCTAAAACCCCACCAAACAACGCATACTGTATAAGTTTACTTGAGTTCATCTATATATCAAGTTTCCATTTAGATGTAATTGAAATTTCGGTCATCCGCTCAAAACATAATTAACCAAAAAGTGTCCGCTATTGAATCAAAAGACATTCTTGAGAAGTATAAGAATACGACCTTCCTGGATTGAAGAGCGCATGCTAGAACACACATATCACTGACGTCGGACGTCCACGGGGAGAGACACTGAAACAAGTCTGTGTTGGGAAATTCCTAGTTTTCTTGATCTTTAAAAGATTTAACAAAAATCTCATCTTTACATTTTCATGATACTTATATTTATACATGCACTTAGAAAAATCTTATCAAAGGTTTTAAAATTCTTTAAAAATTGAAGAAGATAAACCACCACAAGGACAGTTTTAAGTCAATAATGTTATCAATATTATCTACTGATATATAGACCGTAGGGATACACTGAGAAGGAAGAAATAATCCAATTTGATAGGAATTGCCCTCTATCGTATTTTACGGCTTTCAACTTTTAACGATATTCACACGCACCGACGACATACAGAGTGCTGGACACTCTTTATTCAGCTAATGATTGTAAATTACCTGTGAATGTTTAAAACCTGGTGGCGGAAGCACACTGGGTGTGAAACGGGTACCTTCTATCACAGAGCACCTTTCACAATTATATTGATAATGCTCACATTATTACATGCAGTTTCCTTGCATTGAATTTAGCAGGGTCCCCCATGTACGCGAGAATGACAGGTCCTTAAACAATGTAATAACCATGTTTTCGTTGGAGATGTAAGGACGTGTTGTATAATTATAATTTTCTTCTCGACAACTGCCATCGTCCGGCCTGTATTACGATACAAGTAACTGTTAAACCTCGTGTTGATTTTTTTTCCTAAAAAACTTTGGATGAGTAATAAATGATAAATAGCATCTTTTATTTTGAATATTATAATCGCATTCCCAAAAGTTCCTCATTGAGTATCACGTACAGTGGTATTGTTTAATATACATATTGTTTTCTACACCAAAAAATGTTGAATAATACCAGAAAATAGCTTTATTAACAAAAAGAAGGCAGGCATGTCTGCATCTTTGAATATAAGCTGTCAAAAGCAAAGAAGGACTTTAAATTCATTGAACCAGACACATTTCACATGACAGTATACTTTACAATGAAGAAATTGACAAGGATACTAATAATGAGGCATCTAGTTAAAATATTTCATTTGAAGAGATAGTCGCACATATACATGTACTCGCCTAAAAATAGGATTTTCTGAAGTTAAGACAAAAACTTACCAATAGAAACACATGTAAAATGCCAAGGGATTTTTTTTTCCGACCACAAATGGGAACACACGGTTAACTTCTTTAGAATGTCTAAATCGTATCTTATTTCATAAAAGAGAAAATGTGTATACGGTCATTTAGATTACTCGACACAATTTTGATGCAACAATATACATGTATATGTAATATGTGACTCGATGACTGCTAAAATTTTATGATCTTAACTTGGAAAGGGTCGTAATGTTAAAATATTTTATTTGAAATTATTACGCGTTTCCTATGCATGTCTAAAATAAAACAATTGCTTACATTATATCAATGAATAAATAATCCTTATTTTTAAAGTCGGACATATATACAACAATCTCGAGCATTAGCTATATGCTAAATATTTATCAACTTGTACGGATTCATCTTATGGGAGGAAAATTTTCACAGTTGTACAGAAATTGTATTGAATCCAAGCAGATTCTCGAGACAGCAATATATTTTATGCTATTACTTATTTTATATTCCTTATAGGAGTTATGAGATTGATCACTGTTCGCTATCTTCACCTTTCACGTACATCTATAATTCTGACATTTTATTCTGTCTACGCATAACTGTATGTTTTATGACAAATGTTATCACTTATTCTTAGGCGAGAACCTCGTTAGATGACAGAACTTGTGTTCGATTTTTTTAGTATATTATATATGCAATAAAATATGTCCAAACAAAGTGGATTGAAATTACTTTTTTAAAAAGCTACAATTTCAATCCCATGTATTTAAATCAATGTTCCCGCCCGTATGGCGATAGCGCTAGCAAGATAGCCCGCACTGAGTTAGTGTATTGTGACGTCAAATGTTTTGACTATCGGACAAAAATCACGAATGCTGTCCCGCGGTCTTCAGTACTGGCTAGCAAAGAAATAGATGAACTTTCTTAAGCTTCGTCATAAAAAAAACTTACATGTAAGTTTTGTATCCCATCATATGTCGACTTCAAATCTACACACTGTCTTTCCTACAAACATACTTCTAATGCATTCCAGCTTTTTAGTTACAAACAAGCTTTACACAGCCCGAATATTACCACCTTATATGAAATTTTCCGACATGATCTTGTTCTTTTTTCAATTAAGATCCAGCTGGACATGTCACTACTGGTGATGTCGATAAAATTAAAATGACGACATAAAATCACTTTTTTTAAAGGTTCTAAATTCAGAGAACCTCGGTCTTTCAGATGACGACAGAATTTCATCTCTATTATGAATTCTGTCGACGATTATGCCAGATGATGGACTAAATATGAAAAAAAGAGAAATTGATACCTTGTCAGAATGGATAAAAAGTATAAAAGTAACATCAAAATATTATGATAAACACGTTAAAACAAAGGTGCGTATACTGTCCATCCCTCTGTATTTAGTGAACTTGAAGTGATAAAAGAATTAAATCATGAAGGAAATGTATTGATTCCTATACTGGATTCAAATTCTTCAAAAAGTCCTTCCAGAGATTAATTGCATGATCCAGTAAATGTTCTTCCAAGCCCCTATCTTTACTACTCACAAAAACTGTAACTGCTGTGAAGGAGAAACTTCGGGCGTGTTGTGCTGCAACATATACGAGAAGTGGATTCTCTGAAATTCCAAAGAAGTTTTACAAAACGTTTCCCAAAATCAACTGCATCAAAATGTACAACTTTTCAACATTTTTCAACATCATTCCTTACGAAAATCTAAAGAGTAGGTTTTAACATCATAGGCTGCTGCTTCTTCAATAAAAATAGAATACAAAATAATCATATCTTGTGATCAGTCATTCAAAAATTACATTCCCAACATCACTAATTCTACGCATATGCTTACTCCTCCTAGGCACCTGATCCCACTTCTGGTGTGTCCAAGGATCCGTGTTTGTCCAACTATCTACATGTATTTTGTATTCCTTCTAGGAGTTATGAGATTGATCACTGTTCGTTATATTCACCTTTCATAAGTACTCTGAAGTCGATGTTGAAAAGATGCCGAAAATCCTCACTGACAATATTTAGGTAGTCTTTAGTGATCAGGTCTTCCAACAGCCTATAGGAAATCCCATGGGCACAAATTGTGCTCCATTATTAGCTTACCTGTTTTTGTATTGTTTGGAGGCAGATTTTTGAAAAGCTTCCACATGGCAAGAGAAAATATCTTCCTATGACCTTCATCTCGATGTTTCTATTAGCAATTCGCATTTTCATTCATATGTCGATTCAATATACTTATATCCCAGTGAACTTGAAATAAAAGACACGACATAGTTTTCCATGTCTGCTTCTTTTTGAAAACATGTCAACGGCAATCTACCAAAACAACTTTATGACAAACAAGATGACTTCAATTTCTCCATCGTCAACTTCCCATATTTATATTGTATCTTGCAATATTCCATCATCAAACCTGCATCTATTGCTTAAACTGATTCGATACATGAGAGCGTGTTCTGCATATGATCAATTTCTAAATCAAGGTAAGCTACTGACAAACGTTAAATGTTAATGGGGTTTCAACAGTCTCGTCTAAAGTCAGCATTTCGCAAATTCTATTGTCGTTATGGTGATTTAATTTGCAAATACAAGCCATCACATGGTCAAATTCTGTCTAACGTGTTTCATAACAAGTTGTTAGTCCGTTATTTAATTACTGATTTTGACGACAGATTAGTCCGTTAGCCTGATCGGAAAGTAGAGCTCACGGCGGGTATGACCCATTAATGGGGGATGCTTACTCCACTTGGGCATCTTGTCCCAGCTCTAGTGTGTCCGGGGTCAGTGCTTTTTAATCTTTATAGGAGTTATGAGATTGATAACCGTTATCTTCACTTTTTCACAGAGAATGAGTAAAATATTGCATTTTTTTTTTTTTACAATCAAATTCTCAAAATTGAATTAATACAAAAACTTACATGGAAATTTTTTTGCAAATGTTTATTCAGATTGATCACAGGATAAAATTAACCAACACAGAACCCTTCCTTTACGGTCCGTACAGAGCCCTTCCTTCACGATCCGTACAGAGCCCTTCCTTCACGATCCGTTAGAATTAACCAACACAGAGCCCTTCCTTCACGATCCTATAGAATTAACCAACACAGAGCCCTTCCTTCACGATCCGTACAGAGCCCTTCCTTCACGATCCGTACAGAGCCCTCCTTCACGATCCGTACAGAAGTATTACGTGATGTTCTAGTGACGACCAAGGAAGATCGAACAGAGGAAGTCCAACAAATGACCGGAGAATGATTAGGACTTGACTGGGCGGGGCATTTCCTCGGTGTGTGGACATACTACTGACCTTGTCCTTGTTATCTGACGTTAAACATTGGATACAACACACGCTCAAACTTTTGTACACTGGATACACTTTAGAGTCACTATCAAGTAGTCCGTTTGATAGCGGGTCTTACGGTTTGTTTACAACACGTATATGTACAGTGTACATGTTAGTCCGATATATCTGACGTTTTCCTGGCTTTTTTATGATTTTGATATTTACCGTGCCAGTGGGCGTCCAGACTTGGCACGGTAAATATAAAAATCATAAAAAGCCAGGAAAACGTCAGATATTTCGGACTACATGTATTATGTTAATGTATGTTTGGCGTATTGTATACACATGCATATTTTCACAAATTTTACAGATAAATGGAGATATCTTTGACCTTTTTAAGAGATAGAACTCCTGAAAGAATGTAAGTACTTTTGTAAAATGAGGCCAAGATCTTTCTGCACACAAAAATGTATGAAATTTTTTGCTAAATCTTGAATACAAATGTGAAATAAATACTGTCATAATACAGTAAAACCCATAAACAAATGTTTGCCTTTAAATATGTTAAGATGCATTGAGTATTCTGTTGGGCAATTGCATAATTTCATAATTGTTGAAATACATTTAAAAAACAATTGAAATTAAGCATATACAATGTATATTCTTGTTGAACATTACACAATGCACTGAGCACCGGGTTTTTTGTTTGTCGTTTTCCCACCTCATTCTCCCCCTCCCCTAGGTGAAAAAGAAAATTCCGAAATCTTGATGCACTTCTAAATGACACCAGTAATCATCTCCAAAAGGATTACTCAACAGCTAATGCGGAAATTGTAAGTGGAGTTCTGGGTATCAGGGGCGGGTTTTTTTTTTCTTCAAAGAAAATAACCCCCGTCATTTTCGACCCCAGTTGGCTCATAGGGCTAAAATAAAAGTACCGAAATCTTATTATTGCACATCTACAGGACACCAAAAATCATCTTCCAAAAGATAATTTGGCTGCTGCGTAAAATGTGTAAGGAGTTCAGGGAGCCAGGATTTTTGTTTAAGAAAAAAACATCGGGGTTTTTTGTTTTTTTGGTGTGTTTTTTTGGACAACCAGGGTAAAATTGGAAATTCCGAAACCTAAATGGCACATTTACAGTACACCACCTATCATATTGTATTTTAAAAATTACAGCTTAAAATAAAGGAAAATTTTGAGAAGAAAGTGTGACAGACGGACGGACGGATCAGGGTATCAACAACATTCTCAACTTTCTTTAGAAAGTGCGTGTATATAATTGAAATCTACATGACACGATTACAGTACTCAGCAATACATCGCTCACCGTAACGACACTGAAATTCACAAGTGGAAATACATGTAGGTAACTCATGTTTTCGTCGGAATTCAAACTTCATATTGACTAGGCCTTCTCCAGTAATGTGTTTCTACATTATTGCAATGATAAAATATGTAATACAATCTCTCTCTCTCTCTCTCTGTCTCTCTCTGGGAGAGACTGTGGGGAGGAGCTACAACGAATTTTTGAAGATCAAGCAATCTCCCTACTACCAATATACTGGGTCCTCACACCCGCAAACCTTTGTGTCTCAAAATATTTGAAAAACATGTTGCATGGGAATGCGTATAACGTCCTAATTCCAAGTTAAGCTCTAGTTTGTAGTGTACTATTTTAGGTTACAAAAATCTCACGTCCACAGGGAATTATATCGCTTGGATTGGAATTTACTATGACAGAGTACTCTTTCATAGTAAATTCGAATTCAAGCGATATAATTGCCTGTGGTTACGTGAACACTGGTATGTTATATATCCGATTAATTAAAAGATGTTAAATGAAAGTGTGAAACTTAGATTGTTTGACCAATTTCAGCAAACCTGGAAATATGATGTTTCAAATTCCTCAAAGGAATTAAACTATAGAATATTTAAAGAAAACTTTGGTTTTGAAAATTATTGATATCAATTAAATACCAAAAAAGAATAACTTTTTGTCCATTTAGAACTTGTAACCATAAATCAGTGATAGAAACTGGTAGATAGCAAAATGTTGAAAGAAAATGCATTTTTGCGACAAAAAGGACTTAGGAGATGAGTTTCATTACCATTATTTTAGTTTGTCCACACTTACGTTTGTGCAGAAATCGTTTTATTAATTTGGAAAACAGCAAATGTTAATATTATTTTAAAAATACAAAAACCAATCTAAAAATATTATCACTATTATGATTGATGGATAGATAGATTTATTTATTCCAAATTAGGGCCCTTTTGAGCATAACAAACAACATAAACGGTTATGACACTTACAAACAATTATACACAAATTTTTTTTACAATACAATTAAGAACATCGTATTTTGTTTACAATTTTTAAAACATATATGCAATGTATGCACCGATCGTATGCAAACATACCCAATAGTGCTTTATGTATAATGTAATAATAACGAAAATTGTACCACCGTGTATCATAATGCAAAGTGGGGAGGCAGGGGAGAGAAATTATAATAATAATCCCCGCATTGTTACAAAAGATACCACATGACGATGCAAGGTTTATGTATATGTGTATGTATGTATGTATGTATGTATGTGTGTGTGTATGTATGTATGTATGTATGTATGTATGTATGTATGTATGTATGTATGTGTGTATGTATGTATGTATGTGTGTATGTATGTATGTATGTATGTATGTATGTATGTATGTATAGGCCTATGTGTTTTGTTTTTTCTTTCTTCCTTTTCTCTTTTTTTTTTATACTCTGGATACTGACTTTGTGTATATACTGACTTTGTGTATTTTATACTGTAGTATTTGTATTTCTCTATACCTTTTGTACATTGGTTTACGAGAATAAATCATCATCATGTATGTAACCATGAACTGGGGGTGTGGATTCTTCGTCACGGATCAGTGTACGCGAGATTTAAAGAACAGGGAAGGAATTACAACGAAAGCAACAGATCGACCTAGAAAACTATGAATTAGGTCATATTCTTAATTAAACTGTGCAGTCGATACATTTTTATTTTTAGATTTCAACCTAAGACTTTAACACGGTTAGGTATAGATACACATGATTTAATTGCGCATTGTATATTTGCAATAATCTACAGAGACACCTGCACACGGTCACTGTTTTGGTTCACTCATTGGATAATTCTATAAATATCCCAAGAGTTTTATCTTACACCCATGGTTCGTGTGCAAAGCTTGGAAAATCGATGCGCTGGAATAGATGGGTCCGATTAGATGACGTATGTAAGCTGCTTGGCAGATGAAATATAAACGCACGTTTATGGCGTGTAAAACGTTGCTATGTTCGATAATCTTGTGATATATATATTCAATATCTTGTGATGTATGTTCTATATCTTGTGACGTATGTTCAATATCTTGTGATGTACTCGTATATTCGATAATCTTGTGATGTATGTCCAATATCTTGTGATGTATTTTCGATAATCTTGAGATGTATGTTCAATAATTGCATTCCATTTCACTCAAGGATGCTTTTTGTCAAGTTTGTTGAAATTGACCCAGTGTTCTAGAGAAGATGAAAATGTGAAAAGTTTAAGCCGACGACGATGACGCTTATTTTGATCAGAAAAGCTCACTTGAGCCTTTTGCTCAGGTGAGCTAATATTCAAGATATCTTTCATTATTTGAAATTATCAACAATTCAATTATTGCGCGCATTACTTGAATAATGCGCTTATATTGCAATTCAATTGATTAGATAAATAATTGATTTGATGCGCGCATCAATTAATTATTGATAAACGCATTAATGAAAAGGGTGAAGATAACGAACAGTGATCAATCACATAACTCCTATAAGCAATACAAAATAGAGAGTTCGGCAAACACGGACCTCTGGATTTACCATAGGCGGGATCAATGTGGTGGATTTATTGATCGCAAACATTAATTCGGAGTTCGTTTAAATGATTTGAATATCTCTTTAATTCAATTGATTGATTGTAATGATTGTATATTGTTAAATGTCCCTCTCGAGAATTTTTCACTCATGTGGAGACCTCACAATTGACGGTGAAGAGCTCTAAAAGTTATGCCTTTTTTCGGTGCTTACGGTCTTTGAGCAGGGAGGGATCTTTATCGTGCCACACCTGCTGTGACATGGGGACTCGGGTTTTTTGCGGTCTCATCCAAAGGACCGCCTCCATTTAGTCGCCTCTTACGACAGTTAAGTGCATGGTACTGAGAACCTATTCTAACCCGGATCCCTACTGGACGATAACTTAATCTTTCACAACGACTTTGTATAAGGAATTAATGCACGTATCAGTTATTTTAAAAAGAGTAAAAATTCCATTAAAGAGATCATAAGTTAAATTGTGAACATGTTGAATCCAAGATATCTTTTATTAGAAAATTGATCTCTCTAAAAAAAAAAAAATAATTATTGCGCATATCAACTGAATCAATGGTAAGATTAATTCAACTGTAGGGAGCAGTAATTTAATTATTGTGCTCATTAATTGAATTGATACGCGCTACAATTCAATTGAAGAGAAAACACTTATTCAATTATTGCGCACATTAAGTGCTCTCTTGAATTGAATTGTAGCACGCATCAATCCAATTGTTGATATCATTATATAATTCATTTGAAGAGAGCAACCATTCAAGTATAGCGCGCATTAATTCAGCAGAATAATTAATGCTATCCTTAATTCAATTAATGCATGCAATAATTCAAAATTCAAGATACCATTGATTTTTTTAAAACGATATTTGATAGAATTGTTAAGTGCATCAAATGAATTAAAGATATCTTAAATCATTTGAGTTTATGTTAATTTGGTGCACCATATACACGTATTCAGTCCACACATACAGTCCGTGTACATAGCTCATGAGGTTTGTGGATTACGGTGTCGTGTGCAAACTTTCGCTGATAAAAGCTTTGTTCTCATGGACGCTTGAAGTTAATAAATTTGTACACAATGACATTTCACGGGACGACTGGTTAAGACGATCGATTTAAAAGTTACCGTGTGCAAAGCTCAACATGTTCTGGCTGCGTGAAAGTCCGTGTGCATAGCTCATGAAGTTTGTGGGTTACGGTATCGTGTGCAAACATTTGCTGATAAAAGCGTCGTTGTCAACGGCGCTTGAGATTAATAAATGTTTACACAATGACTTATCATGGGAAGACTGGTTAAGACGATCGATTTAAAAGTCATTGTGTGCAAAGCTCAACACGTTCTGGCTGCGTGACAGTCCGTGTGCATAGCTCATGAGGTTTGTGGGTTATGGTGTCGTGTACAGGCATTTGTTGATAAAAGCGTCGTTGTCAAGGGCGTGTGAGGTTAAATAATGTGTACAGGCGCTTGAAGTCAATAGATGTCTACACAATGACAAATCACGGGATGGCTGGCTGAGACGATCAATTTAAAAGTTACCGTGTGCAGAGCTCCACATGTTCTGGCTGCGTGCCAGAGGATATTTACTAATCGGTGTATTTTATCTGGATAGCCTATAATGTAAATATTCAATGAAATCAAGTCTAGCTGTACATCCTTGAAAATAATTGTTCTTTTTCAAGCTTTGCACATGAGATGTGAATATGAGTTAAATCAATCTTAGAGGAATTCATATAAGTGCATGCACTTCTTTTTGAATTTCAGCAATTCACATGATATGGATTTAATTATTCTATTGATCAATCTCCATCGACAGGACTACCTGTACGTTGTTTTCTTAGATATCATGTGATCATTAAAGTCTTGGGATCAACGATAAGATTTGATTTTTAAATGGATGGATTTCTAATTTGAAATAGAGATGAAAAAATAATTTAAACATCAATTCATCAAACCAATGAATAAAAATTAATAAAAGGCCCACAGGCCTTATCGGTCACCTGAGTATATTAGGGTATGTTCGGGTAACCGTAAAAACTTAAATCACATATGATATTCGTAACTTGAAAATTGATGTACGTAACTGACGCTATCATTAGATAAGCTTTGAAATCCATATCTTTAAAATGAAATAAAACTATGTTATCGTGTTTGTTGTCAATTGGAATCTAGAATGTTTGTAGAAATCTATAAATAGTCGAAACTGGTCAATATAACTGAGGAGTTTGCCCATTGATAACTTCCGCGATGAAATTCGACTCCCTTCGCATGATTAAAAAATCTACGTGGAAAACAAAGCAGTTTCTAGGTACATGGTATCGATTTACAAAGGGGGGGGGGGGTGAGGGTGGGGGAGGGGGGAGTCGGCGATGAAGATGACTTCATAATTGTCTAAAATACTTGAGAAGGGAAAGGTAGCTGAGGTACCGTACTTCAATGCATGTTCAATTTATAGCTCCTACCTTACATTTCAAAATTCACTACCATTGTAAATAGTTGTTAATAACTAGAGGTCCATTGACCACATCGCTAACCTGAACCACCTTGGCCCTGCCGTTGTGCAAAGTCAACACCAAAGTATGACAATGTCTTGCCATAAAAAATCTATATACAAAAAATATGAAAGCCCTACCTAAAATACTTTGTGATATACTTAATAGGTTATGTTTTCTTAATAGTAGACCAAATTCTGAGTTAAAGGTCACAAGATCAAAGGACATGATATGAACTGAAAGGTCTTGCCACAAGAAATTTATCTACAAGATATGACAGATCTACCTCATAATTGTTCAGGACACATTGAATAGGTAAGGTTTTCTTTTAGTAAAAGTAGGTCAAACTTCCAAGTCAAGGTCACAAGATCACACACCATTAGATCACATAAAAGGTCTTGCTATAAGGAATGTATACACAAAATATGAAAGCCCTACTTAAATAGTTCAAGAGACATTTTTAAAGATGTCTCCTATAGATATCAACATATAAAACTTTGATCCCCTATTGTGGCCCAACCCTAGTCCAGTTCTTGAGAAGAGTTTTAAATGACCCCATCCTATCTATGCATTTTCGTGATTATCTCCCCTTTGAAGGGGCATGGTCCTTCATTTGAACAAAATTGAATGCACTTTACCTAAGGATACTTTGTACAAAGTTTGGTTGGAATTTGCCCCTTGGTTCTGGGGAAGATTTTTTAAGTTGTCCGTGTATTTTCGCTATTATCTCCCCTTTGAGAAGGGCGTTGCTACTCATTTGAAGACACTTGAATCCCCGTCACCCAAGGATACGTTTTGCAAAGTTTGGTTGAAATTGGTCCAGTGATTCTGGAGAAGAAGTCGAAAATGTGAAAAGATTACAGACAGACGGACGACGGGCAACAGATGATCAGAGAAGCTCACTTGAACTTTCAGCTCAAGCTTGGATGTCTCGAAAATAATCTCCGACTTAAGTTTGAGTTTTCTTTTATTTTAGCAGTCAAAATTTGAGTAAAACTCGGACTTAAGTCCAAATTTCGACATAAGATTGTTTCGAAAAATACGGGCCAGGCGAGCTGATAAGAATAAAACGTCTCCCCGATTCTACGTAGCTGTTTCCCTCTCGAAAGTACTTACTGGCCATGCTTTCAAACTTGCTTGTAACATCAGGTAGCCGATTCTGTTTTTCTATATAACCAGCAATGTTTAGCGGAGTTCGAGATGAAAGAACTTGTTTTGGTAAGTATCCACGTTTTGACGTTGATCGATGGCTGAAGAGCGCTTTTGACTTGAGCATTTGATCTCGGGGGAAAGTAAGAAATTCATATCCAGAAATTGCTAATGTTGTACACATATATTCATCGAGATTTCCCCTTTTCTCTGTGAAAACTGGCTATATAGCTTTGTTGTCAAGGATGCTTGAAGTTAATAAATTTGTTTACAATGACATTTCACGGGACGACTGGTTAAGACGATCGATTTAAAAGTCATTGTGTGCAAAGCTCAACATGTTCTGGCTGCGTGACAGTCCGTGTGCATAGCTCATGAAGTTTGTGGGTTACGATGTCGTCTGCAAACATTTGCTAATAAAAGCGTCGTTGTCAAAGGCGCTCGAGATTAATAAATGTATACACAATGACTTACCACGGGACGACTGGTTAAGACGATCGATTTAAAAGTTACCGTGTGCAAAGCTGAACACGTTCTGACTGCGTGAAAGTCCGTGCGCATAGCTCATAAAGTTTGTGGGTTACGGTGTCGTGTGCAAACTTTTGCTGATAAAAGCGTCGTTGTCAAGGACACTTGAAGTTAATAAATTTGTACATAATGACATATCACGGGACGACTGGTTGAGACGATCGATTTAAAAGTCATTGTGTGCAAAGCTCAACACGTTCTGGCTGCGTGACAGTCCGTGTGCATAGCTCATGAGGTTTGTGCGTTATGGTGTCGTGTACAGGCATTTGTTGATAAAAGCGTCGTTGTCAAGGGCGTGTGAGGTTAAATAATGTGTACAGGCGCTTGAAGTCAATAGATGTCTACACAATGACAAATCACGGGATGGCTGGCTGAGACGATCAATTTAAAAGTTACCGTGTGCAGAGCTCCACATGTTCTGGCTGCGTGCCAGAGGATATTTACTAATCGGTGTATTTTATCTGGATAGCCTATAATGTAAATATTCAATGAAATCAAGTCTAGCTGTACATCCTTGAAAATAATTGTTCTTTTTCAAGCTTTGCACATGAGCTGTGAATATGAGTTAAATCAATCTTAGAGGAATTCATATAAGTGCATGCACTTCTTTTTGAATTTCAGCAATTCACATGATATGGATTTAATTATTCTATTGAATCAATCTCCATCGACAGGACTACCTGTACATTGTTTTCTTAGATATCATGTGATCATTAAAGTCTTGGGATCAACGATAAGATTTGATTTTTAAATGGATGGATTTCTAATTTGAAATAGAGATGAAAAAATAATTTAAACATCAATTCATCAAACCAATGAACAAAAATTAATAAAAGGCCCACAGGCCTTATCGGTCACCTGAGTATATTAGGGTATGTTCGGGTAACCGTAAAAACTTAAATCACATATGATATCCGTAACTTGAAAATTGATGTACGTAGCTGACGCTATCATTAGATAAGCTTTGAAATCCATATCTTTAAAATGAAATAAAACTATGTTATCGTGTTTGTTGTCAATTGGAATCTAGAATGTTTGTAGAAGTCTTTATAAATAGTCGAAACTGGTCAATATAACTGAGGAGTTTGCCCATTGATAACTTCCGCGATGAAATTCGACTCCCTTCGCATGATTAAAAAATCTACGTGGAAAACAAAGCAGTTTCTAGGTACATGGTATCGTTTAACAAAGGGGGGTGGGGGAGTCGGCGATGAAGATGACTTCATAATTGTCTAAAATACTTGAGAAGGGAAAGGTAGCTGAGGTACCGTACTTCAATGCATGTTCAATTCAAAGCTCCTACCTTACATTTCAAAATTCACTACCATTGTAAATAGTTGTTAATTACTAGAGGTCCATTGACCACATCGCTAACCTGAACCACCTTGGCCTTGCCGTTGTGCAAAGTCAACACCAAAGTATGACAATGTCTTGCCATAAAAAAATCTATATACAAAAAATATGAAAGCCCTACCTAAAATACTTTGTGATATACTTAATAGGTTATGTTTTCTTAATAGTAGGCCAGATTCTGAGTTCAAGGTCACAAGATCAAAGGACATAATATGAACTGAAAGGTCTTGCCACAAGAAATTTATCTACAAGATATGAAAGATCTACCTCATAATTGTTCAGGACACATTGAATAGGTAAGGTTTTCTTTTAGTAAAAGTAGGTCAAACTTCCAAGTCAAGGTCACAAGATCACACACCATTAGATCACATAAAAGGTCTTGCTATAAGGAATGTATACACAAAATATGAAAGCCCTACTTAAATAGTTCAAGAGACATTTTTAAAGATGCCTCCTATAGATATCAACATATAAAACTTTGATCCCCTATTGTGGCCTAACCCTAGTCCAGTTCTTGAGAAGAGTTTTAAATGACCTCATCCTATTTATGTATTTTCGTGATTATCTCCCCTTTGAAGGGGCATGGTCCTTCATTTGAACAAAATTGAATGCACTTTACCTAAGGATACTTTGTACAAAGTTTGGTTGGAATTGGCCCCTTGGTTCTGGAGAAGATTTTTTAAGTTGTCCGTGTATTTTCGCTATTATCTCCCCTTTGAGAAGGGCGTTGCTACTCATTTGAAGATACTTGAATCCCCGTCACCCAAGGATACGTTTTGCAAAGTTTGGTTGAAATTGGTCCAGTGATTCTGGAGAAGAAGTCGAAAATGTGAAAAGATTACAGACAGACGGACGACGGGCAACAGATGATCAGAGAAGCTCACTTGAACTTTCAGCTCAAGCTTGGATGTCTCGAAAATAATCTCCGACTTAAGTTTGAGTTTTCTTTTATTTTAGCAGTCAAAATTTGAGTAAAACTCGGACTTAAGTCCAAATTTCGACATAAGATTGTTTCGAAAAATACGGGCCAGGCGAGCTGATAAGAATAAAACGTCTCCCCGATTCTACGTAGCTGTTTCCCTCTCGAAAGTACTTACTGGCCATGCTTTTAAACTTACTTGTAACATCAAGTAGCCGATTCTGTTTTTCTATATAACCAGCAATGTTTAGCGGAGTTCGAGATGAAAGAACTTGTTTTGGTAAGTACCCACGTTTTGACGTTGATCGATGGCTGAAGAGCGGTTTTGACTTGAGCATTTGATCTCGGGGGAAAGTAAGAAATTCATATCCAGAAATTGCTAATGTTATATTATACACATATATTCATCGAGATTTCCCCTTTTCTCCGGGAAGACTGGCTATATAGTGACTCTTCCAGGGCCGTAAATTACATGGAGGCGGAGGAGGCAGCTGCCTCCTCCAACTTTCGAGCCAAAAAAAAATTAAAATTTAAAGTTCATTAGAATTTATGTTGTTTCCAATAACTAAGAACATGATACCTCCCTTAAAAAGCATTCCAAATCTTTCTTTTAGAATGAGTTAGTCAAGTAACATCTTAGAAGGCCCTAGAATCAAGGATTTTGCACGAAACGTGTTCAGTGTTCACAAAATGTGCTCAGCGTCTGGGGGCCTGGGCGGCCTCCAGACCCCCGCCTAATTTCCTGCCGCCTCCAAATTGAAGGTTAATTTACGGCCCTGCTCTTCCCCCCTCATCAACACTGGTGAGATTTCCCCTACGTTCTTGATTTGTTATAGTGAGTATTCCACCTAGAGAACCCCACCCTCTCAGTGCATGAATTTGATTTTAGTCATAGCTAGCTTATTTGCATCAGGAATCGTGTTGGATAAATAGCGATAGGCATGTACAGGTAGAATCGAGGGGAGGGGGGTGGTGGTGGACTGCCCCTCTTTTTAAACACCACCATTTTCTTTTACAATATTATTTGTGTATGCACATAAAGATGTATCTACAACCCCGTATTTAGGTCACCTGAGTAAAGTCAGGTGACCTATTGCAGTTGGTCTGCGTCAGTCGTCCGTTGTGCGTTAACAATTGCACATTTTCAACTTCTTGATAACTACCATTCCAATTCTTTTCAATCTGGTATGAAGAATCTTTGGGACAAGGGGGGGGGGGGGGGGGGGGGGGGGGCATCAATTGTAATTTTCAGGATTCTTGTACCCCTGGGCGGGCGGGAGAAAAGTTCCAAAACGTTTTTCAAAAATATTCTTTTCTAGAACCACACATGAGTTGTCGTTGTTGTTGTCGTTGTCGTTGTTGTTGTCGTTGGTAATGTTGTTGTTGTTGTTGGTAATGTTGTTGTTGTTGTTGTTGTTGTTGGTAATGTTGTTGTTGTTGGTAATGTTGTTGTTGTTGTTGTTGGTAATGTTGTTGTTGGTAATGTTGTTGTTGTTGGTAATGTTGTTGTTGTCGTTGTTGTTGGTAATGTTGTTGTTGGTGGTGGTAATTTTTAATTTAAACAATATTTTATTATGTATGAAACATAAATGGATTAGGCAGCAGGCTTGCAGCCTATGTAAACCTTCTCCAATAAGGTACAAGGTGATTACATGTATGTATAATGATGAGCATGAGTATATATACAATATGTATGATAAATATTGACAATATAAAAATCAATACATAATTCAAAAGGATGAAGATAGAATACATGTATCATGTATCACATAGCATGTCACGATAACATGGGAAATGTGTATTGTAGATGTATAGTAAACAAACAAAAACAGAAAAAATGCCAAAAATAAGGTAGATGGTTAATAGAAAATAAGAAGAACTTTGATAACAAGTAAACATAAAGAAAAAAAAAAAGAGGGGGGGGGTACCGGTGGTGGTAATGTTGTTGTTGTCGTTGTTGTTGTTGTCGTTGTTGTTGTTGTAGTTGTTGTTGTTGTAGTTGTTGTTGTTGGTGGTGATCGTGATGATAACGGTGGGTGCACAACCACCATTACATGCCTATGTATTTATCTATTATCTCACGCTCCGCTGTACCTTGATAAAAATGCACACACTGATTTAAACCACGTGTGCCATTTTGATAGTCAAAGATGTCGAGTTTAAACCTTACAAATCATTTCACCAAAACATTTTAAGATGTGATATTTTCATAAGATAGTTCACGTCAGAGTCAAATGAAAGAGAAGTTTCGAAAAACGACACATTTATAAAAACGCGACCAAATCTGCATGCGAGATTTCAGGAAAGTTTTACGATTTGCGTTGTTAAATTTTGCTAACAGTAATCATCCAATCATTTGAAAACTTGTTAATGAAAAAGAAAACTTGTTTTAATATCATTTTATCAATTTATTGAATAATAAAAAAAAAATATTGCACATTTTAATAGGTAAACAACTGCTATAATCTACATATTTTTAAAAAAAAAAATCACATTTGGTGATTCTAAAAATCTGATAACGTTACTTTTTATTATATTTTCAAGAGCACATGCATATATAAAACTAAATTAAGAAATTAATCTTATAATTCTTTTCTTGATGGCGGTATCATAGGGAAAATTGGACTACTAGTATAAGATTCCTTTCTTATCATTTAATAACTTAAATAGTAAAAGAAATAGGTTCTCTCATCAAAAAGCTTTAATCAACGTTTTTGAACGACTTTGTTTTCAAATTCATACGATATATCAATACACATCATGAATTCAAAATCAGGTTTTCTCTGAAGCAGAAATCAAAAGAATTTTCCAGTTTTTTCAGTTTTCAGAATAAAAATCGCGGTAATTTCATCAAGACAATAGATGTTAAATGATACGAGAAACATGTAATATACAGTTTAATTCTTGTTGTCTGAGAGGTATATAAATAGAGTTGATTTTAGTTTTTTATATATTATATTATATTGAACGTATGAACGCATAGCTTGCACATCATGCAGAACAATAAACAAGTACAGATCATGTGACGCTCTATTCTAATTAAGTTCTTCAATCGTGACGTTGAAGATGCATGCATCCAGACATCGGAAGCACCTTGTCATAATGACTGACTTCCTTTCGAACCCTTATAAATGGAAAAAGGAATTTCTTGTCTTTTTCAGCTTCGTCGCCTACGAAAGTAGTTTAGTGGGTTATATCGTATGTTAGAATATTTCTCCACTAATACTCTAAACAGAACTGAATTCATTCATTAGCTTTCGATTTCAAAACATTATTCATGTACATATCCCCCAGTTTCTATTCTCAAACGCTTTCTCTTGTGCGACATTCATCCATTTAAAAAACTTCAGTTGATCACGTGACATATGAGAAACTAATGCAATGTACACGTAGGCCTATCAATGAAGATTAGTTTAAACTGTATTTGGTTCAAAAATAAGAACATTTAAATTGTTAAGATTTAAAATAAGCAAGCGCATATGCACAAGGTTATATCATTCAGCGCGTGTGCAAAGCTTACGAAGTAAGAATACCTATTGTTAAGGATGTACTGCGAGACTGGATTTTATTCAGTATTTACATTATGTACAGGGTATCCAGATAAAATTCGCCATTTTAAATCCCCTGCGATTAGTAAACATGCCCTGGCACGCAGCCAGAACGTGCTGAGCTCTACACACGATAACTTTTTAAATCGATCGTCCCGTGATATGTCAGGTCTACCCTTCATTTGACCTCACGTGCTTTGACAACGAGGCTTTTGTTAGCAAAAGTTTGCACACGATACCATAATCCACAAGCCTCCTGAGCTATGCACACGGACTGTATGCGTGAACCGAACGAGGATCAATATTCAGAATCTCCCCCGTAAGCAGTTTTCTTTGAAAGGTAAAATACGTATACACACTTATGTGATGAATTGGTGTTAAAACATCATTCGCATCCTTCATTTACAGCCGTAAGACAAAAATATAATTTCAGGTTACTTTAAACACTATTTATGAATATCATTGAACATTTCATGTATATAAACGTGCTAGTTCAAAAGTAATTTCTGTAACTCGAAATTTACAGGAGTTTGTATATGGCGGAGATCAATATAGGCCTAGTTAGTGTTCATCTAGTTAGTGTACAGTACAGTATATGCACCTTGTATTAAGTTTCTGATCGAATGGCTTCTGTTGTTTGGAACGAGTACATATACAGTGTACATGCATTTAAAATTGAATTTGACAGCATGCCAATGTGTCTTTTTAAATATACAAGTAATTTCTACACAAACATACTTGAATGTAACCGGATGTCAGGAGCTTATGGAAATAATCATTGGGATTTGAATATGTAAAACTTCTTGACAGATTATGTACAGACTAAAGAATATATTATAAGAAATATGTAAATCCCCATAGAGACTGACCATTAAGCAAAGATTCATTATACAGGCCTGTGCTACATGTATTACCTGGAGTATAGAATTCATACAATTATGTAAATACGGTATCAATATTTTGAAGTATTTACCTTTGATAAAAGCTGCATATCGAATTGAACATATTTTATTATATAAATATACAAAGGGATTTGTTACAAGTTCTAGCAACTTAGAAAACCTCTCCCGTATACAAAATATATTATGATACAAAAAATGTATACGTGTACAAATAAAGATTGTTGTACCGCGAAAAAATATAATAATCGTTATACAACATACTATTAAATGATATACAATATATGTGTAGGTTTATGTATACCGGTAGGCATAAGTACACAATTAGGCATAAAATGAAAAATATTTTATATATAAATGATATGTTGGTCTGAATAAAACCTGTTAGAGTTCTTAATAAACTTCTGAACTGCTCTGAAAATATGAAAATTCACATCATTTGAAAAATATTCATTTCCCCATTATAAAAGGTGGGTATCGACAACAGCGATATCATTGAGCTGAAGCAGTTCTTTGAAAAAACTATTTCTTGCTTGAGTGTATCTTTCGTATGCAAAGAAGGAATGGTGGACATCTTCGATAAGACCACATATATAATTTGGAATGGCAATAATGCTTTTACGATAACGATCATTATTTAAAAAGCAAGAATGTTTTGATTTGGTATGAATAGTATTAAGATATCACTGGCCATATGAATAATATAAAGGTGGTTTCGAGGGAATTATTTTAATGCGTATTTTAAATTTATCAATTGAAGTTATCCCCCTGCATATTACCGGAGGTAGGTTAATGTACATTGATATAATTAATCAAGAATTACTACATGTCACAAGAAGTTCAGTCTACCAGGACGTGGTTTTGAAAATGTGTTCTTAATTTTTTATTTCACATACAATGCCTTTAAAGTCGTGCATTTCTGGGTTGGTCATCTTGTCAATTTTGCCCTCAGCTGATCAGCTGATAGTGAATGCACAAACGTAAATTTAAACAGTCACTTCCAGTACCTATGTCAACTAGATGACTTAGTACTATTTTAATTCTTTAATAAACATGCATCACAGAATTTACATACTTGGTATGTAAGTGAAAATATTGACATTGTAGAATCTATCTAAAACAAAATTTGGCTACCTGGTTTTAAACATCACCAGGCAGTTAAATAGTCCACGAGAAACACACACACATATATATAGTTATCCCCCTCCCCTCTCTAGCAGATTTTATCCAGACTGTTCAACCGATGACTTCATCCACACATTCCCAGACATAAAAGTTCATTTATGTGAAATAATCGCTTTTTTCTGCTTGAAATACCGTGCAGTTGTTTTGTTTACACAAACATGGCTCCTATATAGTTCTTCATGAGTGTAGCGCTGACTGTGAATTTTCACCACTTTATTCCCATATGGATTTTTCGTGGTAGCCGCCTTATATCGGTACAGGTAGGTTTAATCAACTTATCAAGTGGATTACTTCTACCAGGTGTCGGGTATGTTAATTATATATAATAATGCAATCACCGATTATAGAATATCTTAAATGAAAGGAGATACGTGTACTATGAAGAGAAAACAACATTCAATATGGATTTTTTAATCAATCAATTTGAGTTTTCGATTTTCAACAAAAAGCAAAACTATTATGAATTTCAATTGGTGGAAATTTATGTAGATTAATTAAGACTTCATTTCTCTCCATTAAATTTTAGCAGATAATTTATTTTGTAACCACAATGATTATTACTTCAATGAGGTAGTCTCTTTGATGGAAATGCATCGCCGTGTAAGAAAAGAGGGAAACCACGTGCTTATTTTGGTCTCGTGTGTAAAAAAAACCCTGAAGAAAAAGAGAAGGATTGGCATTTTATAATGTATGTGATCCTTACAATTTTTTTTAAACTGAAAAATATGAAGTCAAAGTTTTCAAAGATCAGGTTTTCTTTTAATAGAGACCTTTCCTCTTCATGTTTTGTTCTACTTTCTGAACTCAACACGGTTTTGGAAAATCGTTAACATTTCGAATAGTTTATGCAGGATGCATATTATTCTGTTTATATACCTTTGCTGAGTTAATACAGAAATGATAACTGAACGAAGAGATAGGTGGTATGTCATTAAATGTAACGAATGAATATATGAAACATTATAACACGTGACTAACTGGATACCTGCATCGTATACATGTATATCCTCATATATACAATTATATTTCAGTACTTGGTCATCAACTTGTAACCTTCTATAAGGGAGAAAATGTGGAAAATTTTCGCCACAATTAGAAAATAGGCGTTTGGACATTCATAAACAGTTTATGAAAGGTGAATGTTTATTTTTTTCTTTTTAGGTTAGTGGACAGATATACCTGTGACTGTTACCTGTACTTATCGACTTTGATTACCGCAAGGAAGAAAATCTGATAGATGATGATGAATGGAAGTAACAATTTTGAAATTACCGAAGCGTGCATACAGATTGTTAAGCATTGCACACGGTTCAGTTTTCTCAAATAGGTGACGAATCACATGGAGAAAATAGTTTCCCTGACTATATAAGCTTTCATTATGTGTGATTTTGTATGCTATTTCTGATTTCACTCGCTCAGGATGGCATCCGTGGCGAAAATCGCATCCATTTTCATCCTGTTTTTCGTTACGTTCTTAATTGGGTTATTGCCCCTGGCAGTGCTTAAAATCTTTGAGAGGAATCTGGTCTCTCAAAACAAGCTCAAGAAATGGATCGGAATTCTGAATTGTTTTGCGGGTGGGATTTTCTTCGGAACAGCCATCTTGCATTTACTCCCAGAGTCCGTGGAACTGTTAGAGGAGTCCATCGCTTTTGAATACCCGATTGCTGAGGCAGTGACAGGAGCGGGGTTCTTTCTGATTCTGCTAATCGAACACGTCATTGGATCTTGCGGGTTCGGACATGCTCATCATATGCACGATACAGGGCACGAAAACCCTGTTCACAAGGACGCAAAAAGCGAGGAACAATCAAGTACATTCGATGAAATACCATCGAATAATATAGGATCAGATAAAAACGGTGAATGTATAGGAACTGCCAAATATGGTACGATAATGCTCGCCGACACAAAGGAGGAAGTAAAAGTCTCGATTCCGAAAAGAGAGACAGAACCGGAAGTGATCATAGAGAAACACGACACTGATTTCCTTGCGTTTAGATCCATCATCCTACTAATGGCGCTTTCAATTCACATGATCTTTGAGGGTTTGTCCGTTGGCCTTCAGAAAACTGATTCGGATGCTTGGAAACTCCTTGGTATTCTGGCGCTTCATAAATGCACTGTCGCCTTCAGCGTGGGGCTGCAGCTAGCTGAAGGTCTCAAGCGGCTTCGCTCCGTGATTGTGTCCCTCACTTTGCTCTCGATTGTAGCTCCAATTGGCGTTGTCATTGGTTACATCGTCACGGAGACAGGACAAGACAGTCGGAGCGAAAATATCGCAGCTGGGGTGCTGCAGAGTTTGTCTGTGGGGTCGTTCATTTACGTGACATTTTTTGAAATCCTAAACAGAGAATTAACGAAAGGACGGAATCTCCTCAAGGTCGTGTTCACAATGGTCGGGTTTGGACTTGTGATATTACTGCAATTCTTCAAGGACGAACACCACGACAGCGACGGAGGAGGAGTGTAGTAAGCCTGAGTGGAACGTATCAGATGTGTGATACTGTGACATTTATAAATGAATATACATGTTTATATTTTTTTTTTTACATGAAAAAAAAAGTTTCCTGTGCATGGACATTAATTAATGCATTATAAGCGCGAGCATCACTTCAATATCTATCGACAGAGTATTTTTTGTGTAACAGCTATTTTTGTATTTTTCTTTTTTTTTTTTTTTTTTTTGTTTGAGTATTCGTGTTTTTGCGGAAATAATATAAATTTGATGCAAAAGAATCGATTTAGAAACTGGAATCGTCATTTCTTGTGTATTACTTACATTTATAACACGTCTGTGGTTTGTTTAATTGATTACTTCTGTGTATAAAAACGTCATCAGGTTTTAAAATTCAAACAACTTAAAGGGGCATGGACACGATTTAAGCTTAAAAAAAAAATTATTTCATTTTTTTTATTATTATTGTTTACAATGCTTAACTAAAGTATTTCTAATTGTCAGCCAAAATTTGAATATCAATTGTTGAGTTACAAGAGAGATATATAGGCTCACAGTTCTTTGTTATATAAACAAGGCTTGTGCCATGTTTTTGTTTACACTTATAGACTTGTAAATTTAAAAAAAAAATCTGCATTAATTGAAACGTTTACTAGTATATTCATATCTCCCACGTATCTTCACAACGGACATCCAAATTTTTGCTGACCATTAAAGATACTTTAGTTAAGCATTGTAAACATAATGAATGTATTTATAAAATCTGGAATTTTTCAGCTCAAATCATGTCCATGCCCCCTTTTAAATGAACATAGTAAAAGAGAAATTTTAGCACGATCTCAAAACTCTAGCAAATGTTTATATCTTTAAATGACCACTAGAAACCCCCTGTTTGTTTATTATACTCAATTATCTCGAATATTAGTATGCCTATTGACCCCGGACTTCTGCTTTTTATCTGATATTTACCGTAACAATGTTTAATCAATATTATAAGAATTACGTAAACAATGACCGATCAACTGGGCAACCCTGTATACATATACAGGTTATCGGTATTTAAACTATAAGATGTTTTCTTTGTGGTTTTATCGGGTGATGAAGGTAGCTAACATTGCAGAAAAAAGTGTTAGCGGGTTATAAAAAAAAAAATTCTGCAATGATTTCTACCTTTTTTTCACCCAATAAAACAACAAAGAAAGACATTTTATTTTTTATATTCATATTTTTATGTATTTTTAACAAAAGAATGTAAACTAGATTTAAGTACTGATTTATCATATCATTGACAATTTTGTTACTTTAAAGGGAAAATTAATAAAACTTGTCAATATCATCACGACTATCTACGACTTTGACCTTGATGACGCTCCATATTTGGTAATGATTTTGCGGACAGATGATACTAAAAAAAAAAAAACCCCGGATCGAACTAGGTTGCAACAATCATGTATTCATTGTCTGTGATGATCAAAAGAAATATAAGAGAAAAGATTCAGTAAATGTAAACATATACCAATCATTGAGTAATTTGAACACCTTGTCTCAGGCTACCATTGTGTATATACCGCATAAAACAAAGAACCTGCACTCCATTTCCTAAATAGAAATGGTCTAACAAACCTTAGATACTGCATGAAAATGGTTGGTCTTATAGCATATATGTAGATTGATAATGGTCATGAATTCTCAAAATGCAGATAACGACCATTTGTGATAACGAAGGATAAAATTAAAGTATTATACAGTATCTGATGCTCGTATGAAAAGCAACTTGTATAAGGCATATCATATATATTTAAAAAAAAATTGCCCAACCGCACGTGATCTAAGATTAAGTTTGACCGTGTCCTGCTTCTTATGAACAAATACGCTAGGTAACTCACTAAAACCTCGACATTTCCTTCAAGATGAATTTACGTCATACATCTTCCACGGTGTGTGAAACTTTTTCTAAAACAAATTATTTGAAGTTATGTAGCCATTCTTTTTCAAAGGATAGACTCCAAAAAGTTGAATGTTGTTTGGTTTTGTTTTTTCGTACAGCACTGTCAAGATGGTTGAATATATAAAACAAACAACTAAGAATTGCTTTCAGATGTTTTAAAAAAATCTTTTTCTTTTTATACAATTTTCTAATTGTCTAGAGTTGTAAATAGATAAAAAAGAAGAAAAAGATGATCATTATTGTCATAACAATGGATGATAAAACAAAGTTCCGTACCCCCTAACATCTCCCCGTGTAGGAATACTAAAATATCGGTCACAAGAAACGGTACTCGAAAACAAGTTCATATATATCCTTTTAAGTATGGGATTGTTAGGTAGAAGCTCTTTAAATCTGCATGATGTATCCTGAATTTTTATAATGAAAATTTCATGTGTACACGCGGGCATCACCATTTCACATAGAATACAGACAGAAAGGAATGCTGACGTCACGGCCACAAGGAAGTGCATTAATTGACTTGTTTATAATTATTGTGCAATAGTCTAAGTGCAAGTATACTCACTGATCCGCCGCCACTCAATGAACTTACATGAACGATATAAATCTGACAATGTATATGTATATATCTTAAAATGTCAATTTTGTAATATGCAATAAATATCTGACAATTTTGTATTATACAATAAATATCTGACAATTTTGTACTACACAATAAATATCTGACAATTTTGTACTACATAATAAATATCTGACAATTTTGTACTACACAAATATCTGACAATTTTGTATTATACAATGAATATCTGACAATTTTGTATTATACAATGAATATCTGACAATTTTGTACTATACAATGAATATCTGACAACTTTGTATTATACTGTACAATAAATATGTGACAATTTTATGATATAAAATAAATATCGAAACTTTGACATGGCATTGTGAATTCATTATGCGATCCCTGCTTGACTACCCCCCCCCCCCCCCAAATGAAAATAAAAAAAGAACAGGTCAAAGTTACCAAAGTACGATATCCCATTTACCTTAAGTCTGAATCACACAGAAGCTCACCCACTCACAAACGGACGCGCTCTTTGTTTCTCCATATCATACGGTCTAATGGACGGGTCTTCATCTTCAGTTTCAGTATATAGAAATGTGTTTATTCACCAATTAAGGGCCCGGGGGGTGGGGGGGGGGGCATGGGCAGTTTAACTACATGTGGTAATCAATTATAACAATATAGATAGATAACATACTATTCAGATAAACTACTACCGAGTTCACATTGCTGCACTGCACACATTTAACATAGTGTTACAGATGTAATTCTGATTTCAGACAAAATCTAAATGAAATATATAATAATAGATGACCAAACTGCTTCACACATCTACGGACATTGTCAGTTTCAGAGACAGTGGATAATGCTAGGTGAATACACGTGAAATTATCATGAATATCAGTGTAAGAGTTTAGTAAATAGAGTATGCAAGTATAATACCCATGTACATGCTGGATCCAATTGTTCTGGATGTTTCATGTGTAAAGCAGGAAGGTTAGAATAGTCATATAAATGAAAATGGTTGTACTATATAAAAAGTTAAAGAAAGCATGGTATATGACTCGGACCAGCAACCTAAGCATGATCCCATTACGCTGTCGTAACAGCGAATTGAGGGTAAAATCGAAATATATTCAAATGACAATCCACGTTAAGCATACAGAAATGACACTTGTAGAGTCCTAGAATAAAGCAGGGTTTCACCAAGTTAAAGTCGTACAATATTGGTCCAAAGTTACAAAAACAAATGCATGTAAAGAAATGAAATATTAAAGTTCCACAATTCTTCCAATTTTACTATAGACGGTCGACATTGACCTGATGTATACAAATATTTCCAGCTTTGGCCAACACGTGGTCTGTTTGAACGGTGTCATCTACCTAGAACTAATTGTATTAACCTTGTGTTCACTGTAAGAAGATATGTGGAAAAAGGTTAACAGGGACATTTTTTCCAATTCATATACAAGCCACCAGGGGTGACACATGGTTGATCAAGTCAGTCGTCAGCCACGGGCCATGTTTAGTATGCAGAGATAGGTGTACACGGCTGTGATCACGGGTCAACAATCTACGATTATAAAGCCATTAGGAAGACAACGAAACTGTTCATTTGCTGCTGTGGTCCGTGACAGCTCCACAGGGGGGGGGGGGGGGGGGGGGGGGTTCCCATATATATGTGTTTTACTTCCTAACTGCATTTACTGTCGCTGATATCAGTCTTTTACAACTTTTACATGCAGTGTTTGATTTTTGTGTTTACCTCATCCCTACAAAATGATGAAAGCGTGATAACTCTCGACATCGCTTACAAGAACACTGGCCATTATTGACAGAAGCCCTATGAAATACATCAGGGCCGTAAATTACATGGAGGCGGAGGAGGCAGCTGCCTCCTCCAACTTTTGAGCCCAAAAAAATTAAAATTTAAAGTTCATTAGAATTTATGTTGTTTCCAATAACTAAGAACATGATACCTCCCTTAAAAAGCATTCCAAATCTTTCTTTTAGAATGAGTTAGTCAAGTAACATCTTAGAAGGCCCTAGAATCAAGGATTTTGCACGAAACGTGTTCAGTGTGCACAAAATGTGCTCAGCGTCTGGGGGCCTGGGCGGCCTCCAGACCCCCGCCTAATTTCCTGCCTCCTCCAAATTGAAGGTTAATTTACGGCCCTGTACATGTGTATGGAATATAGTACTGTAGCTATTCTTATCAGGGGGATTTCTTTTCTTTACAATATTAACTGTTGTGTAAGTAGTGTGTTATAATTATATAGACGGATCACGAGTAATATGATATCCAATAACACTGTGATAGGCATATAGAAACGTATGCTACACGTTCTTACTCTTATGCTGTGTTGAAATTTGTTTTTACAGTCCACTGTATAGTCCACATTAAACTTCGTGTGCAGTAAATTAAGTACATTGCAAGCTTTGTGTTTTCTTCCACAATAAAACCATGTCGTCGCTGTCCTCCGCCGGAGGAAACGGGCACTATGCAGAACCGTTCAAAAATGTGAGCCAGCTGTCGCTGACCTTGGTATCGGTCCAGAGATAGATTCCTTGTTTGATTGACGTCCCTTTGTGAATTTTTCACTCACATTGAGATGTCACCAGCTACAGATGAAAGGCACTCACATTTAGACCTATGATGTATTGTAGACTTCGCATACTTATGTAGCAATATTCTATCATAACCTGCATATATGTTGTTTATGTCTCTCAACTGATTCGATACGAAAGAACTTGTTCTGCACATGATAAATTCTTAAACCGAGGCAAGCTATACTTACAAATAAGTTAATGTTATAGGGGTTACAACAGTATCGTTTGCAGTTATCATTTCGCGAATTCTATGGTCGTTACACTGATCTTATTTGCAAATACACATGTCGTTAGCTCGAATGTTGTCTGACGTGTTTCATACCATATTGTTTGGCCGTTCTTTACATGCTGATTTTGACTACGGATTACTCCATTTTTACTTTCTTCATTTTTCGTACATATAATTTGAAAATTTTGTCGCACTGATTACATGCAAATTCGAAATTCTCTATAATGATATTTGAAGATTTCTTGTGTGCTATACATTTATATGAAGATTTTTCATCCATCATTTTAAAAAATGGTTGTATTCTATGTCCTTTGCTGGTTCACTGTTTTACAATGACGTAAAGGATGCGAGGTGATTAGAAATAATGAATATACCCAGCAGATATTTTTCCTCATAGTCAGATTTTATTTTGACTGAGTATAGACGTCATCATTCTACCCGAATATGCGCGTCCATTCGTGCAATACACCAAACTACCCGAATACGCGCGTCCATTCGTGCAATACACTAAACTACCCGAATCCGTGAATGACCCCCTAGGCTATCATCGGAGGATCTGCGACTATCACATGGTTATATGTACGAACTCGTCTTTATCAGCCGTGAACCCGGATACACCAGAACAATTAAAATCTCGGATGATGAAATGATGAAAATGATAAACATCTGAAGGAGTCCGTGCTGCCTATCAGTAATGCTGCCTCTCCTTCAATGAGCGCGTTCATTGAAGATATCTTTAATTCATTTAGATGCGCGCAACAATTCAATTGAACATTTCTTCAAATGATTATTGATATCTTTAATTCTGAATTATTGTGCACAATAATTGAATTGATGATAGCATTAATTATCCTGCTGAATAGATGATCGCTATAATTGAATTCTTGCTCTCTTCAAACGAATTGATGCCATCAACAATTATCAACAACAGTCGCACTAAACTTCAATTGAAGAGAGCATTAATTTAATTAACGTGCGCTTCGTTCAAATAATGCTCACAATAATTGAATCATTGCTCTGTTCAATTGAATCGTAGCGCGCATCAATTCAATTAACTCGCGCAATAATTGAATTATTGCTCTCTTCAATTGAATTTATGATGTCATTAATTCCATTGATGCTCCCAATAATTATTTAAGAGAGAGCAGCTATATATTTAGAAACATCTTCAATTCAGCATATCCACAATTGAATTAATGATTTCTTAAATTGAATTTTTGCTCTCTTTAAAAGAATTGATGCGCCCATTAATTCCTTACATAAAAGCATTGTAAATGATTTGAATTGAAGATGTCATCAAATCGTTTATACCGAGCTCCAAATTAATTTTGCGAGGAATAATTCCACAACATTGATGCGCGCATCAAATCCATTATTGCTCTCATCATTTCAATTGATGCTCGCACAGGGGCTAAGCCCGTTTTGGGCCCGAACTCTGTGATACCATAAATATAGATATTTATGGTATCACAGAGTTCGGGCCCAAAACGGGCTTAAATATAGATATTTGTGGTATCACAGAGTTCGGGCCCAAAACGGGCTTAGCCCCTGTGGATGCGCGTATCAAATCAATTATTGCTCTCATCATATGAAGAATTAATGCGCGCATCAAATCAATTATTATTGACCTCGTCGATTGAAGTTAGTCGCGAATGAACTAAAAAAATGATAGCAATAATTGCTTTGAAGCGCGCATCAACTCAATCATTGCACACAATAATTAAATTGGTGATATCTTCAAATAATTCAAAATATTTCAATTATGTGAGTTTATGATGATTTTACGTTACATATAAGTAGCGGATTTTCTTTTGTTTTAAGGGGGGGGGGTGCGATCCAAGTTAATCAAAGTTGTTTTTTTTTGGGGGGGGGGGGGGGCCCTTAAATGGCAATGTTTGTTAAAAATATTCAACCACGCCCTCTCTAGATCCGGCGCCAAGAGTTAATTACTGAGTGAACATAGTCCATTGAATGCAACTCCAATACTCCTAGAAACCTGCCATACAATACCGTGAATTTATATCCCTTCCCTGCATCTAAAGAGTGCTCTCTTTCTTTCTCTATTTCTTTCTCTCTACCTCTGTCAGCCCCCGTTTCAATATTTACCTTGGTTATATAACTTCGTGATCAATAGAAGGACATTCAATAATCTCTTACTAGGTACAAAGCTTAGGTTTGTGACCAGACTTAAACAAGGTCACCATCGAAAATGAAGAGACTTCAATACACACAACTTCAGTTTTTTTAATTATATTTTATTGTTCGTCGTCCAGACACCTCTTCATCCTAATTACCTCAAGTAAGATAACAGCAATTGCGTTCTTGATTCAATCTTGATTCAGATTATTTTTTTTATCTAAGTAAACATGTCATAGATACACCAGTCATTCATTGAAACCACATAAGTACTTGCTGTGCATACCTTCACACACATACACCTACCGATCTGTTCATGATGAAATCCAGTGCCAAGGTTATTTCAAGTTTTGTTCTCTTCTTTGCAACATTCATTATTGGAATTTTACCCCATGGGATACTGAAGTTCTTGGAAAGTAAACTTTCCAAAAGCAGACGTTATCAGCACTACATCAGCATACTGAACTGTTTCGCGGGAGGTGTATTTTTTGCTACCGCCATTCTTCATTTGATTCCAGAATCCACTGAACTGTTGGAGGGAGTGTTCACAATGAAATACCCCGTCTCCGGTGCGCTGTCTGGTGTAGGATTTTTTCTTCTTTTGTTTATCGAACATCTTATAGGAGCCTGCAGAAGCCATCGCATCTCTGCAGAAAACACCAAAGTTTACGTAAACAACATTGAACTAACAAAAGTTACAAGCAATGAAGGTCAGGAAATCAAGCCAAATGACAACATGTCGGACAAAAACAAAAGTTTAAATACTTTGTCTGGAAAAGAAACAATTGAGATCGAGTCAGAACTCCAAAACAGCTTTGAACAAAAGAGTGCTCTGTCCAAACTCAGAGCTCTTGTTCTTGTGCTAGCTTTCTCGTTCCACATGATTTTCGAGGGCCTCGCTTTGGGGTTGGAGCGTACCGAGTCCGGAGTGTGGAGTCTTCTGGGAATTCTCGCCCTCCATAAGTGTGTAGTAGCCTTCAGCGTGGGTCTCCAGCTCAGTGAGAGTCTGCAGACGTTAAAATCCGTCATGACGTCACTGTTGGTATTTTCAGCCGTGGCTCCGGTGGGAGTAGTTATTGGTTTCTTAGTGACGGAATATGGAGACAGTGAACTTACGCAGAAAATCGCAGCCGGGGTGCTCCAGAGTTTAGCCACGGGGACTTTTTTCTACGTGACTTTTTTCGAGATTTTGCAAAAAGAATTAACACAGGGTCATAATCTTTATAACGTGTTCTACACTGTACTGGGTTTTTCAGCAGTGGTTGGTGTGGAATTCCTGCATGATAGCGAATAGCGATGGTTTGAAGAAACCTCTAGCTACGTGTATCCCATGATCAGGGCAGCATTATGATTATACCAATAAGACATTTCATTGCTAACGAACAGGCCCGTGGGCTGGGATATCAGGGACTACTTCATATTGAATACATGGGGGAAATTGGACTTTTTCGCCATCTGTCAGGAGTTAAACCAATTTGAACACCGCGTAACGTACACTTGTACACTTAGCTTGATTCCGTGCAGATTGACTTAGCTACATTTTTTATCAGAGTGAATGGCGGAAGAAAATGAGAAGATGACAATGCGTGTTATTTGGTAAACTTTGTAATCACTATATAGGAATGTTACACTCCAGTCAAGGAGGATGTTCATTTCCTGTCTAAAAGCATTTGCATGTTGTAGGACCATTTCTATATAGTAAATTATGTTTCTCATGCGATGTCTAAATGTTTCCGTACTTCTGCTCATCAATCACTGCAAGTGATTATCCTCCTCTATTGACAGGGAGATGGCATTTGTCCACCCCTGTTGTATATTTTGGCGTAATTTTGGAAGGTTCTATCGGTTGATCTAATAGATTATTACGGTAAACCAGGGAGTTGACAATCGCTTGGCTGTCGAGTCACCTTTCAGGTAGATGTCAATGATATTCTATTAGGCGAACCGGCTTTCATAGATTTGCATACCGCGACTGAGCTTTCTCAGCAGATTAAACTGCAAAGAGTTGTTAGTAGGTGGGTGATTTCAAAAGCGGTGTCTCAAGGTTCTATTCGGGGGCCTCTTTGTTCAATAGTTTTATCAATGACATCTTTTCTTGTATCAATAATGAATGCAGGCCACTCAATCTAGATTACAGGCTGCTACTTTGAAAAGGAAACGCACAAGAAGGAAAATGGATTTACTTTTTATTTTGTTTTCTGAAAGATGATGGGTATAAAAAGCGAGAAAAGTACCTACGAGTGAGTGGGTAAGAAAGACAAAAATAAAATTACTCTCTTAGAGTTAGAATTCGTCGATTAGTTTTAAAGTATTCCATTATCACCGGCATATGGTGTTTATGTCTCTCAACTGATTCGATACGCAAGAGCTTGTTCTGTGTATGATCAGTTTTTAAATCGAGGCAGGCTATTGACAAACAAGTTGATGGTGCAGGGGTTCCAACAGTCTCTTTTAAAGTCAGCATTTCGCAAATTCTATGGTCGTTATAACGATCTAGTTTGTCAATATAGTGTGTCATTGAACAGGCCGTTCTTGGCACACTGATTTTGACTACAGATAATTCCGTTTACCTGATCAAGATATAGGACTCATGGCGGGTGGGACCGGTTAACAGGGGATGCTTACTCCTCCTAGGCACCTAATCCCACCTCTGGTATACCCAGGGGTCCGTGTTTGCCCAACTCTCTATTTTGTATTGCTTATAGGAGTTATGGGATTGATCACTGTTCATTAGCTTAACCTTTCCATGTATTATTTGAAATATTGGAATGTAAAAATGAGAACACGGCCAAATTTGACCATTTCATATTCGAGTTTGATAACATTTCAACGAGCATGTATGGGTCGACTTTCCATTTTACATATATAGAAAAACTAAAAAAAAAAAAAAAAAAAAAAAGGTATATTATTCAATTTTCAAAAAGAGATGTAAATATCTTATACAAAATGGTAGCGTTTTGTGAAAATATAGAAAAACACTAATAATTCAAGAATGTGATTTTAGATTTGTCTATTTATATTATATATCAATGCTTTTTAATGTTTTATTTATTTTCTATGTATCATGCATATAACATTCTGTTGTAAGGTATATATGCATTGTAAAGCACCTTTGAGCGTACATAGTGTATGAAAAGGGTGCTATATAAATATGGTATTATAATTATTATTAAAGGTAATTCCGTCACTCTAGAATTATAGGTTCAATCTTATATTTAATTGTTGATTCTTCAAATAATATATCTTAGTAACTTATAAAAATGATAAAATAAGTATGTTGCGGTATTAATAAACAAAAATTATCAGTACGCATATACCTGTTATCAACGTCAGAAAATTGCAATTTTATTTGCCATAAACACCATTATCAAAATTTCACAAAAACTGGTTAAAACGATGTTAATGATATACATAACAATTTCATGAAACTTTTTAAAAAAAAATATATACAAAATGTTTGTGAAAAATAAGGAAATTTGTTGTCCTCGGAGTCAATATTTTCAAACATAACTTAGACTTTTGAAATAGTCCATAGTGAACAAGACTTTTTATAAGAACTATAATATATTCCTGTCATGCATAAATCACTGACTTTGCAAAATTTTATGACGTCACAGGAGGGTGAAACCACGTTAAAAAACCAGAAAAGCTTATTTTGATGAAAACTTTCTCTCACCGCATCTTATTTCTTTCTAATATAATTGAATAAGAATGACATACTTTGAATGACTGCATGTCAAAAGTTACACTAGGCGCCAACTTATATGGCAGACTGAATTTTTGTCCAGGAAGCAAAAATTCAATGACATAATTTGAAGATTATAATCGTTTTGAAATTAGAAATAAATGCAGATAAATGTATATAATTGTAATTTTTTGAACAAAATGAACTTTATCCTTACTACAGAAAACGATATTGTCATCCTTGGAAATAAGAATACACAGTGTGGCCATTGAATGTTATCAAATTATCCAAGGCCTTTCACTCAGATGTCAGGCAAATTGAGCGAGTTTAATCTAATCTTTGTCTTCAAATATTTACAAGTACTAATAGCTTGGTGGGTCGATGGATTTCCCTGGTGACCAGGATTTGATTTGAATACCTGGGGAATATTATGTGAGCTCAAGGTTTCAGATATAAATGATAAAACAAAAACTTTCTCGTCCGAAGATCCTTCTAACGCTCTGAAGATTGTTCGGGATTTTTCTGATCGTACGTCATAGTTTTCTTTTTCCGGAAGTACTATACTTAGCGCCAAAAAGAAAAATGTAAACAACTACTTTGAACAAGAACCGAGTTAAATTGTTAATGGTAAGGTGTTTTAGATATGTGTGTAAAAAATAAGGAAGCTTGTTTGATGTAATTTCCAATTTTTTTTTCGATAGAAGTTTTGATATTTTTACGTATACAGGATTCTACATCAAATCTTCGTAATGGAATCTAAAACAGGTTGGGAACACTTCCCCTATAGTGAGATATTCTCGCAAAAACGCGATTATCCCTCTCTAGAAAGAGTAAAAATACCCCATACAACCTAGAAAAACACCCGTTGAGTACATCTCTCCGTGTTTCACGAGAAAAGAAGAAAAAGTGCTAAAATGTCTGATACAGCGATCTGTGCAAATATAATATGTATACGGTGTGACCGTTAGACCGAGCGAAGCATGTACGTAACTCCGTGTCCCAAGTGGTAATCATAAATCCGTTAAGTACGGTAGATTATGATTCATTTATAAATATATATTTTGAATGAAATTTCCTTGCGCTAAACACCCAGTAACATCTCAATATTTAAGGAGTTTATATGGGGACAACAGTTTTACATGATCCGCCTATTCATTGAACGTGGGAAATAAAACGCAAGGCGACGTAAACTGTGCATTGTGACGTCACATTTAGCCTCGACTTTTTTCTCTTTTTCAAAGCAAACAATTATAAACAACAATAATACATTCCGTATGCAATGAAAAAGGCTGTTAAAACCAAACAAAATTAACCAATAAATTCAAAATGGTAAAAAAGTAACCGTAACTTTATCGTATATTCTTATTCAAAGAAACTCATGAACTCGTTCATCTATTTAGTCGTATTACGGTTTTATATGTATTTATTTGCTAAAACCTGTACCAATGATAATTTTATTATTTACTTTGAACAAACTGAGTGTTTAAATTACGAATTGCACGTTGGAGTCTTCTATTATTGGCATTCAAAATAAAACACAAATAACTGTTGAAACAGGTAATGAAAAAATAAATGGCGGCGCCCATATGGATCACGAAAATTTCAGTGAACGTATATAGAGATTATCTCTTTCTTTTGCTGATTTTGAATTTTTTCTTTTAAATACGTGTTACCTTTAGAGCCTTGCTTCGTGGACGGGCCTTCGGTACTGATTAATCAAAACAAAATCACTCACGATGTGCATTGGATTTCAGCCTCCTTCTCTTTTACGCAGCAACATTGATATGAAATTTCTTGACATAATATATGTAAGAAACCAAGTACCACACTAGGCTTTCTGAGAGGGAATATTCGTCACAGTCCTTCACCTACTCGTAGAACAGCATACATCTCCCTAGTACATTCTACACTAGAGTACGGGGCCATTATATGGGATCCCTTCCTTCAATCAGATATCATCAAGATGGAGAAGATACAAAGGAAAGCAGCTCGTTTTATTACTGGAGACTATAAGAACTGGACATCAGGGAGTATTACCAACATGCTTAAGACCTTAGATCTTCCATCTTTACAAGAACGAAGGAAAGAATTACGCCTAATGTTCCTATTCAAGGTGGTCGAGGGGCTAGTACCAGCGATACCGCCTGATACTTACTTGGTAGCAGCCACCAACAAACGACGAATCAAAGCCAAGAAATTTACTGACCTTGAAACACGGAACATCATCCATAGTACCAACAATAGCCGTTGTTTCAATATACCATCATGTAACACACCTATAAGAAGAAACTCATTCTTTGTACGTACAGTCATTGACTGGAATGAACTGAGTGACCACCAAGTGTGTTCAAAGACTGTAGAAGGCTTTAAATCAAGCCTTCAGCGCGAATAAGATCTACTTGCACTCTCTCATTTCCATTGATCATATGCCAGAAGTGGTAATTCAGCGTACCTATACAGATACAGAAGTGGTGATTCAACGTACCTATACAGATACAGAAGTGGTGATTCAACGTACCTATACAGATACAGAAGTGGTGATTCAGCGTACCTATACAGATACAGAAGTGGTGATTCAACGTACCTATACAGATACAGAAGTGGTGATTCAACGTACCTATACAGATACAGAAGTGGTGATTCAGCGTACCTATACAGATACAGAAGTGGTGATTCAATGTATCTATACAGATACAGAAGTGGTGATTCAATGTACCTATACAGATACAGACACTGTGTTGTCAATTTTTAGACAATTCGCGTCCTGCTCAGTTTGTGTCGCACTTATTCAGTATTGCACGGAATTTGCGATTATTTTCAATAAAGACTCCAAAACACATGTTTATGGCAATGTTTACTTTCTCACTAAAGAGGGATAATCGCGTTTTAGGGAGATCTCACTATAGGAGAAGTGTTTCCAACCTGCTGAAAGCAAAAACCAAAGGTGCAGCATCTTCGCTAGACAAGGGTGACGATCCATGGTGTACGTGAATAGAGAAACACCGTGGATTGTCACCCTTGGCTAGCAAAGGTGCAGGTGCTTGGGTCTTATGATAGAGGACACATATATAGCCTACACATGTGTATATATGTGCCCACTATTTATATATCTGGATCCACACATTTTTGTTAGACTGGCAAAACTTGAAAAAGCAATTAAAATTCGTTAATCATTTCTCGTTCAGCCGTTTCTGGTTAAATGGTGAGGGTTTATACACAGGAGCTTCACATTGTAGACCTGCTGATTCCTGTCATTGATGCTACATGTAGTATGTACTTGTTTCACATTGTAGACCTGCCGACTCCTGTCATTGATGCTACATGTAGTATGTACTTGTTTCACATTGTAGACCTGCCGACTCCTGTCATTGATGCTACATGTAGTATGTACTTGTTTCACATTGTAGACCTACTGATTCCTGTCATTGATGCTACATGTAGTATGTACTTGTTTTTTTTTTAGTTTCATAGAGATTTGTCAGTGATGGCATCTTCAGAAAAAGAAAATTGGATGCAAGAAGAACTAGAAAATCATCAAATTGAAATTGCTGCAGGTACAGTGTTTATTGTTATAGATGCTGAGAATTCCCGAAATGACCCGCTGATTTACGAAATACATGTACCCCTAGATTTCTGATAGATTAAGTGGAAATTTATTAATAATTTTGACAATTTTATCATTTCTCATGATAAGAACATGAGTGCTTATTTAAAGCAATACAAGCTGTAACTGACAGTATGCACCATATTAACACCTATTGATACAACTAATGTAATTCTTCAGCTCTGATGAAAAATTCAACAAAATAAACAAGTGCTTGTTGCTTGAGAACATTCTTACAATGAGCATTTTGTATAAGATGCTATCTAGCCTAAGATGCAATCGTTGTATACTCAGATATGGTGAGTGATGATTGCCAAATATATTCCATTTGCTGAGACCAAGGTCATACAAAGATGGAAACTGACATGAGTAAAGTTTTACACATTTCAAATTAAGTTGTGTCATGAATAGATGTAAGTATCATAAGTGGAAGAAAGTAATAATTACACAAATGGGTCACTCGTATGAAATTTTAATAATGAATTTGCTATAAAATTGGCATGTTAAACTGTTTACAAATCTAACACGTGCGTAGTGCCTCTCTTTCGCATTATTCCGGACTGGTGACCTCCAAGGTCCGTGTACATCAGAGATTATGAACAGGAATTACTGTCTGGAAGACATTAATTCATGAAGTGACATTTTCGGCTGATTTGACAAGTTTATTGCCTCAGATCCACTCTTGATTCCATGAGATTATATTTGTTGAACATTCTATGTTCCTTCATTTTTCATTTTAAGAGTTAATATTCTTTCATATAATATGATCTTCATTAAAGCAAAGCAAGCTGTAACTGGTGTTAAAGAAAATGAAAAATAAAAGAACAAATAGAATGTTCAACATATATAATATCATGGAATCAGAGTGGATCTGAAGCAATAAACTTGTCAAATTAACTGAAAATGGGTAAGGCCCCATTCCAGATGCTGAAAAGCAGGTATTTCCCCCCAATTGTTGGTTTAAAATTCCCAAATAATGAAAACAAAGCAGGGTAGTCATATTGTTTATAAATCTCCTCCAGAGCCCCACATATTAAAATTCTTGCTTCAAAATTGTTAAATAAATCCAATGTTATTTATTACAATTGTTTGATTGGACAAAAATAAATCTAAGCAAGAATTTACATATCAATAAATCCAAAAACGCCAAGTATACGTACGCACCTGAAAACAAATAACATAGTGCGGGGAAACTATTCAAATTTTTGAAATTGATAATGAAGGGAACGAATTGGAATTATAAAAACCAAACATTCTTTTTGAAGAATTTATTGATGTGTAAACTCTGGACATTTTACTCACAAACTTAACCTTAAATCCAGGACTTGTCTTGACAGAAACCTTAAGTCCAGGACTTGTCTTGACAGAAACCTTAGTCCAGGACTTGTCTTAACATAAACCTAAGTCCAGGACTTGTCTTGACAGAAACCTTAAGACCAGGACTTGTCTTGACAGAAACCTTAAGTCCAGGACTTGTCTTGACAAAAGCCTTAAGACCAGGACTTGTTTTAACAAAACTTGTGGGGAAAAAACCCTGGCCACAAGTAATATTTACTAAATTAGTTGTAAGACCTCTTCTGTTGGAGAATCTCTCGCCAAAGAAAAAAAAATCTTTTTTGTGAAAGAAAACCCTAACATCCTCCATCTCAAAAGTGAGATGTTTGTGTATATTGAATTCATTTACAAATTTCTACACAAATTACTCCCATTTCAGATTGTTAAAAGTTGACATCTACGATAAACGGTTGTTACACTTAATTTTACATACTTGTATCATTAACTTTTTTTTACAGCATCTGTTGAAATTGGAGAGCTTTCTGTGAAAGATTTAGATGACAAGTAAGGAGAGACTTTATTGAAATTTATATTTAGTTATCTATCTGTTGGTGTTATTTTTAAATTTTTAACTCGTCTGGGCGTATTGTTCAAGTGAAGTTTTCTGATCGAATTTTGTCATTCTTCTCAAAAACAATTGGGCCAATTTCAATTAAATTCAGCACAAAGGAGGGGTTCATGTTTGTTCAAACCAAGGGCAACAACCTTTCCAGGGTTGGGGGGAGGGGGGTATTTGAAAAACAGTGAAAATATGTTGGTATCTTTTGAAATACCATTCAGTCAATTTCAACCAAATTTAGTACTAAGTATCATTGGGTAAAAGTAATTCAAGTTTATTTAAGTGAAGGATCATGTTTCTTTTCAAGGAGGGATAAATGCAAATTTCTAAAAATATGAGGTGTCTTTTGAGAATTTTCTCTAGAACCACTGAGCCGATTTCAGCCAGACTTTATACAAACATGACAAAATATGCAACGGTGAAAGAATTCTAGTTGTTCAAGTGAAGAGCAACACTCTTGAGAAAAGGAGGTAGCAAAATAATTGTAAACTTGGTGTCCTTTGAAATTGTTCATTTCCAGAGTCAATGAATAAATTTCAACCAAACATGACACAAAGGTTTATTAAACGGTTCTCTCTATGTTTTATAGACATGGAAACATGCTAATAGGATGTTGTTTCGGGTTTGTTCAAACCATACTAGAGAATGGGTAACCAATTTATTTTTAGATGTTACGATAATAATGAAACATGATAATAATTCCAGTATGTTGTTTCGGGTTTGTTCAAACCATACTAGAGAATGGGTAACCAATTTATTTTTAGATGTTTGAATAATAATGAAACATTCTCATAGGATGTTGTTTGAAGTTTATTCAAACTGTAACCCTTGCTGTCTGTGAAGAGGCCACAATGGTGACTCAAAGTTTACATCATTTTGATAATCTATAAAGAAAAAACAGATCTGATTGAATTAGATTGCTGCCCTTGGAATAAGGTTTACAATGGTCCATTTCATGCTGTCTTATACAAAAACAAAGTCTGAATTTTTTGTTTTTTAACCAAAAGGTCCCTAATTTGTGAAATGAGTAGCAAGCAACTCATTGTTGCAACAAATTTGCTTCTTTGACAAGGAATAAGAATGGATATTTTGTTACATTTGGGAACAGCAGCTCAGGTGAGTGATGTAGTCTATGTACCTCTTGATTCAAAGGAGATATAGGAAATAATCCAAGAACGCAATTACCAGTGCCTCTGTATGTGAACCATTTTAATAGTAAGTGGTTCCCATGGGGATCTGGATTAGAATAGGTCCTCAGTACCCATTGCTTGTTGTAAGAGGCGACTAAATGAGGTCGGTCCTTCGGATGAGACTGCAAAAACTGAGGTCCCGTGTCACAACAGGTGTGGCACGATAAAGATCCCTCCTTGCTCAATGGCCATAAGTGCCGAGCATAGGCCTAAATTTTGCAACCCTTCACTGACAATGATGACGTTTCCATATGAATGAAAAATTCTAGAGCAGGGCTTTAAAAGGTAATACAATCAATTAAAAATAGTGGGTAGTGATTATTGTCTGACTATCTGCAGATTGATACATATAAAACATTAATTACAAACATAATCTTGTGTTTCCAAATATGTATAGTATTGTACACAAAGAAAAATCTTTATTTTCAATAAGGCCAAAATATAATATACGCGTGTTTCCGTTTCTTGACCCTACCTACATTTTTCCTGCCAACCCTAGATATTTTATTGACAATATATAATAAAAGGAAAGAAAAATCCTGAATTTTTTTACTATTGCATTCAAGTTTCTCTGATTTACATTTTAACTACTGTAAAAGTGGTTATTTACGCTGGGGTTTAAGTACGTGAGCACGTAATTAGTGTGAATTTCCCCCACACGTAAATAATCACTTTTACAGTACTATTGATCTTCAAAATGTGTGAGAAGTATTTGTAATGTATATATATAGACCTGCATTGAAAGCTTATCAAAATCTAAGATTTCAAATAAAGTGTTTAAACAAAATAAAATGTTTTACCTACATGTGTACCTACCCTACCTAAAAAATTTGAGAGTTAAATAGGAAACACACATGTACTTATTTTGGCCTAAATGAAAATGATTCAGGATTAAATTTTAGCAGCCATTGAAAGTGTCAGACTGTCATTAAATGATATGGCAGACATACGATGCCTAAAGTAAACCGTGCTCCAATGGAAGCCATCCAGTATAGTCTAGAAAACCTGTGCTATGTGGGTTTTTGCTTTTGTTTGTTTTACGTCCAATTAAGGAATGTTCTACTTATGTAGAGATACAGTGAAACTTCTCCAAACCGGCCCCTCAGAAAACCGATTCTCCATGAATATCGGACGATTTTCAAAGTCCTGGCAGAAATCTTAACATTTCCTTACAAAGGAAGTCTTACAAAACCGGACATCGGCCACTTTTTAAATGACACTTGGCTAATCCAAGCGACCCTTCCAAATTCTGTACAAAGTGTAAAAAACAGTTAGGAACATATTGAATGAATAAATATCAAACGCCATATTGTTGCACCATACTATCGCATGGATATAAATGGTAGTTGATAAAGAACAAACCCATGACTGTTAATGATAATTATTAAATAATAAATTAATTTTCTTGGTTTCCATTGACTTAAAATTCCCAAGAAATATTCAAATTACAATTTCATATTTACTACTGTACTTTTTAAAAACGTCAAAACAAATGTGTTAATGATATAAGCGATGAATGTAAACAGTGTTATTCCAATAATAGGCTTCTGTGTTTTCTTTAAGTATCCTGTTATAGATATTCAGTTTAAAATTAGATGATTTCAGCGAGAATTTATAATTATCTGCAGGTAGAAATGGACTAATTTGATCTCTACCGATAATTTATCATAGATCACCAGAACAAAGTGAACAGTACCTTCTTTGACAATATTGAGATAAAATGTCTCTAAAGGCTAAATTCTCGGTAAACCGGCCATCCCTATAAACTGTCCGTTTTTATCGGTCCGAGAGCCAGCCGGTTTAGAGAAGTTTCACTGTATATCTTTAGTTCAAGTGCCACAAATTTTGATATATCTTGCCAACAACTACCTCAGCATGGGACTTCCTTTTTGGCTTTCCTGCCCATCTGTAAACTTTTCACGTTTTCAACTTCTCCGGAACCACTGCATTAGATATCGCGATGTGTATTAGGTCGGTGCAGTACAGTAACTTCCAGGCATGTACAGGAAATACAATTTTTGTCATGAAATTCATTACTTGTTCAGTCTGTGTATATTAAACTTTTTATTTTCAGAGTTTCCAACAGACTCGATGATTTATTTGAACAGACTATGTACCGGGAGAGGTTGAATATGGTCAAGAAGAGGTAAACAAACAACAGATGTCAGATGTGCAGTGTAATACATGTTTATATGCACTGCGTTATGCAATAACGTGTTTCAAAATAAGATGTATATTTCTGACATTTAAACTAATTATGTAAGTAAAACAACTAATTGCACGACTCCCGTCAAGTTGTTATGATTACATTTTTGATCTTCAGGGAAAGTTGTTTGTAGAGATTTGACTATACTTTGGAAAGCAGTACAAAATGTAGGAGTTGATGACCTTGACATTGCTCAGTCTTATCAATCGTAGTACTATAGTTTAAGATCCATATAATCATGCACATTCAAGCAAATGTGTGGAACAATATTCCAAACCGAATTCTGTACATTGACAGGGTAGAGAGAAGCGAGGCCATCATTTCAGAGCTGTTTGAAAACTCCGAGAGAGGGGGTGGTGACCCTCCAACCAAAACACTGGAACAAGAGCAAGTATCTTTATAAATCATAAATTTATTTGTCTGTTATAAGAGAAGGGTGCATAAAAATATAATTCTGTAAAATATTTGACTTATTCTATAATGAATACTTTCATATCGAATCTCACTAGTAATTGCTTTCAGTGGCTTAAAACTGGAAGAAAAAAAAGGTTTTTAAGATATGCAGTAATTATATGAAGCCCTATCAGTCTACCTCCTATGTAATGTTCTGATGTATTACTCACACACATCACTGTGTTTGATAGGTACCTTGAGAATCTTCTGGAGAGGCAGTGCTCAGTAGTCTCCGACATCATGAGGACATTAAAGGTGATAATTCCAAATAAATTATACCTGTATTTCACTTCTGAATATAACACGTCTGAAATACTTGATATATATCTATAGGTAAATTTTAAGGTTTCATTTAATTCTAGTACATCACGGTCCCAACAAGCAAACTCCTCCAGCTCTGTGATTATTGTGGTGACCTATAAATATTTTATACCTCTGTGATTGGAGATTTGGGAACATATCCTTTTTGCTCTGTATGTTCGTTCGCTAAAACTTTGGCCATAACTTTTGAACAGTTGGTGTTAGAGATTTCACATGGAGTTAATGATTTTTCTGTATTCAGAATGTATGTAATTTCAAACCATTGCAGATATAGACACAAGACACCATGTTTTAAAAATATACGTTATTAAAAATAGGGGGGGGCTATCAATGTTTTGGTTATGTCCCGGTAATCTTGCACTTGTTCGCGAGACTTGTTCATTGACGCGAAAGAGTCATCAAAGCATGATCATAACTCTGTCAGGCTGGTAAATAAGTATTAGTGAAATCAAACTGGAAGTATCAACCACTTTCAAAAGATGATTGTACATGAAATTCATTCAGCGTCCCATGGCTAAGTCCTGTACAATTTTATAACATATATTTCTTAATTATTGACAGGAGTGCAGGAAATATCAAGAGGAACTAGATGAAGTGAAAAAGGATAACCGAGGTACAGAGCTAGATGATAAAAATAAAGTACCTAATGTTCTTCGATTAAGAATGCTTTCTTTAGGGAGCACCAAATTAACATATTTACTTTCACTTTGTTATTTCATCGGGTGATAAAGGTAGCAATTATTGCAGAAAAAATTTGCATAATCCGCTTATGCAGGTTACACTTTTTTTCTGCAATGCTTGATACCTTCATCACTTGATGAAACAACAAAGAAAGCATTTTATTGTTTAAATAAACTCAAATAATTGAAGATATTTTTAATTATTTGAAGATATCATCAATTCATTTTGTCACGTTGAATTTTGTATACATTTTAAGCTGGAGATTGCCATATTTATGGTATATTTAGGATTTTATGATTATTACCTTATGATATAATGCTTTGCACTTTGGATTTTAATGACAAAATGTCAGGAGACATTTTCTCTTGGCAAGGGAGAATGTCACGGGATGTAATTTATTCATTATCATAATTGAAGTTTAATTTGTTTTATTGACAAATTGACTTGCGTTCATTCATTCATTGTGTGAGAATTAATTCCCTTTGATAGTGGTTACTATTATTGGAATGCCCGGGGGAGTAAGGGTGTGTTAGACTTGTTTTTCTAGTTCTGTGAGTGAGTGTGCATGTCTAGCGCTAACTTTAACATCACGCACTTGTTTTTATCATTAAAAATCCCAACACCTCAGTAAATTAATTAAAGAATTATTATTTATTTCCTGTTCAACAGGAGTGATACTTTATGAAAGAAAGATGGTGATTTTTGTTAGAGCTATTTCAATACTCATAAAGTTACTAAATTTGTGTGACCCTGCAGTACGAGTGGTTGCATGACGTCTGGTAATCATCCTTTAGGCAATATATGAACGAAGTGATAAGCATCTGTACCCACATCTTGAATTCGAAAACGTATTTTGCGTTTCACCATGTGCAAGACTTTATGAAAGGGAAATAACTATTGGGCAACTCGGAAATTGTTTATTGATGAGAACAACAATTGAATTAATGATATCTTCAAATGATAAAAAATATCTTCAATTATTTGAGTTTTGGTTAATTTGGCACTCCATATTTCTATGCAAGGTATTTATTAGGAGCTTGATTTGTTTCCAAATTTCTCATGGAATTTTAAAATAGTTTAATTTTTTTATATTGGTAGATATACAGATGAAGAACAGACAACTGCTGAGAGAATTGAAAGAGAAACAAGAAAGTCAGAAAAATATATCAGACCAAGAAACTAAGAGGTAAAATAATCCATCTAAAGACATTTGAATGTCAAGGTCACCAAGAAAAATTTCCTCTTTTCTAAAGATCAGGCTTCGAGTTCATGTACTGCACATCTTTAAACTGAATAATAGCTTCAAGCCTTTCTCTAGCAAAACATTTTAGACCTTGTCTAAAACTTATCATAAGATTGCTTAATAGAAAATATGTTTGAAACAAAACGAGATGTGACAAACACTAGAAACTGTTTAATTGTATTCAGAATTAACTTGTAAATGAAAAATAAAATCTGCTTTAAACAAGACTTTTACCAGTATAATATTATTAATATTTAACCTATGTAAACGAAAATGTGGCACAAGCCTTGTTTACATAACAAAGAATTGTAAGCTCTGCATCTCTCTTGTAACTCAACATCTGACATTCAAATTTTTGTTGACCATTAGAAATACCTTAGTTAAGTATTGTAAACATTAAAAATGGAAAAATAAAATTTGAACATTTTCATCTGAAATCCTTTAACTGTACAAAGTTGAGTAAACACTCGATTCATTTCAACAATTTATTCATCATTTAAAAACTTTGTAGAGATGCAGACTCGGTCTAATAGTCAGAACCATCACCAGGCAATATTGGTTTGACTTGCTATGAAAGTGAATCGGACTGATGGCAAATTTGACAGTTTTGTCTGACAGTTGATATCTTGGGCATTCACTGCCCTTTAAAATCATGAATAAATTTATTACTCCCTTTTCAGATTTTATTTACATCTTATAAATGAGTTACAATAACTTTCTGTTGATTACATTTATCTTTTTTAAGGTTAAAATGAAGATAGGCAGATGTAAACCAATTTAATGAAGTGTATATTTTGCATTCACTCAGGACCTTCAAGTGCTGTTGAAATTTCAAAAACTCAGTTACCATGTCTTTAATATCCTCTGAACGATACAAGGTCTAAATTCAATATTTGCTTTTTGAGATGTGTGCAAACCCACCTCCCCTCACCCCACCTCCAGCTGTTAATCAGGCAAATTACTATAAAATTACTAAATATGAGGAACTAAAATATAATTATGTTACTGATCCCAAGATATGTCCTGGAAATCAATATTAAATTGTATGTTGATCATTTCATTATCAATAAATGCAATCTGCTGCATGTATTACCTAGTTGCACCATAGATATTCAATATTTAGAGTTTATATACAAATATGTTGACAACACATACATGTAGACAGAATACTAAATGAAAAACCTCAACTGTAAATATTACAAAACATTTCATTTATATAAGTGAAATGTTTATTTTCAAATACTGGTAAGGGAGTATAATTTTCAAAAAGTATGATGTAATTGCATTTTAAAAAATAATGAGATTCTTTTGCAGTATACATCTTTTGGAAGGTCATTAATTATGAAATCCAGAAATGACACCTCTTAAGTTTTTGCTTTTCCCATGTGCCAATGATTTAATCAGTAGGACTTTTCCATGTGTGAATGATTTGGGCTTTCGCATGTGTCAATGATTAGGGTGTTCCCTTGTGCGAATGATCTGGTCTGTGTGTGGTATTATATTTATAGTTTTATCCGGACAATTGTACGTTGTAGTTTGTGTGTGGTATTATATTTATAGTTTTATTCGGACAATTGTACGTTGTAGTTTGTGTGTGGTATTATATTTATAGTTTTATCCTGACAATTGTACGTTTTAGTTTGTGTGTGGTATTATATTTATAGTTTTATTCGGACAATTGTACGTTGTAGTTTGTGTGTGGTATTATATTTATAGTTTTATCCGGATAATTGTTCGTTGTAGTTTGTGTGTGGTATTATATTTATAGTTTTATCCTGACAATTGTACGTTGTAGTTTGTGTGTGGTATTATATTTATAGTTTTATTCGGACAATTGTACGTTTTAGTTTGTGTGTGGTATTATATTTATAGTTTTATCCTGACAATTGTACATTGTAGTTTGTGTGAGGAGCTGGACCAGCAGCTACAGATGATCTCCATCACTAAGTGTATACTTCAGGGCCTGATCGTGGGTAGTGGTGTTCACTGGGCGGACGACCAACAGCTCCAGGAGCTCGTCATCAAGCTGGGAGACGTCCTCCAGATATAGGCCATCACATAACTACATCATCAAGCTGGGAGACGTCCTCCAGATATAGGCCGTCACATAACTACATCATCAAGCTGGGAGACGTCCTCCAGATATAGGCCGTCACATAACTACATCATCAAGCTGGGAGACGTCCTCCAGATATAGGCCGTCACATAACTACATCTGTAGCTCTGATCAAATTAGTAGTTGTGGTATAGACCAACTGTGATGAACTACATCCATAGCTTCGATTTGTATCATATTGGTGGAGTCTTATAAAATCATGTCAAACTTGACCTGACATTGGTGTGATTATATACTCTGAGGGTGAATGATTCCGAGATGTAATTTGCTTCTATACTGAATAGAGCTGGGACATGTATTCCGATTTGGCACAATGGTCACTAGGATGAAAAGCAAGGTAACGACTGCAGTTTTGTCTACATGCAGTGCTAACTTTTTTTCTTTTGAAGACGGATGCATAGATTACACAAGGTGAAAAGTGTGTATATTATTCAGATGTCATTGATGTTTCGTTCCCTTGTAAGCTGTATACATATTTGCATTGGGATGTGAAATGCATGTTTTGTGCCTTTTGCAAATGTAAAAATAAATATATTGTACAGTGTACCATCTCCTGTCATTTGAATGAAAAGAAACTGTGTTAAATTGAAGCACCTAGGACTTTTAATTCATAAATGGTGATTCTGCCAAAAAAGTCCGTACTGTTGCTGAAAATTATTTTGAATTTCTTCAGAGAAGTAACACTTGGTAGTTTAAAGCTGTGAGGAAGGTCAAGGAGCGTAGACTGAGAAATAGCTAGCAGCATCAAAACATTGGAAATAATTACAGGTTACAGTTACACTAGTGGGTTATAAAGAAATTTGTTGTAATGAATAATTTGAAATAACCTTCATATATTGTAAAGAACAAGAGTACCGCCAACGGTACAACAGACGCCCATTAGACTTTCAGTTCAATATCTGTATCCATGATAAGAAAAAGTCCAGAAAACTATTTGTCCTACTTTTAGCCCTAAAGTAGGTCATGGTGCACCAATGAAGTTGAAGTGTGAACTGATTATGTATTTCTCTGTGATGTAGGTTGTGATAAAATTTCAGGGTAATCCCCGCTTTTATCCCTAAATAGGTCTTGGTGCACCAATCAAACTGAAATGCCATATATTCCTCCGAGAAGAAACTTGTGGCTTAACTTCAGAGCAATATCTGTATTCGTAACGAAAACAAGGTTTTTCTACTAAATGATATGACTGATCTTGGCATAAGGTGTACCAAGTACAGTCCTAGTCCTAACGGTTTGGTCTGTATCCTGCCCAAGTGATACTTTGACCTTGAAGAACAAAAGGGCATCTTCCACTTGGCATGAGTAGTATATGTAACAAGTTTGATGGTCCTAGCCTCCATAGTTTGATCTGTATTCTGTCTACATGGTTTTCCTATTAACTGATACTATAACCTTGAAACACAATGGTCATCTTCCTCTCATAGCATGGTGATCAAATGTCACAAGTTGTAAAATTCTGGAGCTTACAGTTCACTTGGAATTTTGCCTACAAGGTCTGGACAGACAGACTTCATACCATGATACATCCCGTCTTTGACAGGTGTATAAAAAATGGTTATAAGGAACTTGGTTACAATATTAAGAGGTGAAATGATCACTTTCAGTTGATAAATACAATGTAGAACTGCTAAGCCAAAGATTTTTTTTTCTCACAAAGAGATGAAAACTACAATGTATGTAGTGAACTAACCAAAATGATTAGTTTTTCATGTGAATTGTAAACTGTTGCATAGACATTGATCATTGAGAAAAGGATATTTGTAAGGAGTTCACGTCTTCTGGATAAAATTCCATGACGGTGTGGTTTTCAGTATTTTCATCAGTTGTCTGTACACTGCAGTCCTTTCCAGCAAATCCACCTTGAAATCGAATCTGAATTTCTTCAACATTGGATAATGAGTCCATGTCAACTTCTACCCACTGTGGAGAACCCTACAAAAAAGGGGTGTGTGAAACATTCAAATAAAATTGTCCCATTCTCTTAGATTTCTATCAACCACAAAAACAAGAGGCCCATGGGTCACATCGCTCACCTGAGTCACTTTGGCCCATAATTAAAAAATGTTCCTAAACAGGTGACTTCTCAGTCTCTCAAAGTGAAATCACGGTCCCAATCTTTTTCTCTATATAACTAAGTGAAATCACGGTCCCAATCTTTCTCTCTATATAACTAAGTGAAATCACGGTCCCAATCTTTCTCTCTATATAACTAAGTGAAATCACGGTCCCAATCTTTCTCTCTATATAACTAAGTGAAATCACGGTCCCAATCTTTCTCTCTATATAACTAAGTGAAATCACGGTCCCAATCTTTCTCTCTATATAACTAAGTGAAATCACGGTCCCAATCTTTTTCTCTATATAACTAAGTGAAATCACGGTCCCAATCTTTTTCTCTATATAACTAAGTGAAATCACGGTCCCAATCTTTTTCTCTATATAACTAAGTGAAATCACGGTCCCAATCTTTTTCTCTATATAACTAAGTGAAATCACGGTCCCAATCTTTTTCTCTATATAACTAAGTGAAATCACGGTCCCAATCTTTCTCTCTATATAACTAAGTGAAATCACGGTCCCAATCTTTTTCTCTATATAACTAAGTGAAATCACGGTCCCAATCTTTTTCTCTATATAACTAAGTGAAATCACGGTCCCAATCTTTTTCTCTATATAACTAAGTGAAATCACGGTCCCAATCTTTTTCTCTATATAACTAAGTGAAATCACGGTCCCAATCTTTCTCTCTATATAACTAAGTGAAATCACGGTCCCAATCTTTTTCTCTATATAACTAAGTGAAATCACGGTCCCAATCTTTCTCTCTATATAACTAAGTGAAATCACGGTCCCAATCTTTCTCTCTATATAACTAAGTGAAATCACGGTCCCAATCTTTTTCTCTATATAACTAAGCAAATTTACAATCGATCTCTTGAAGTGCAGTTTGGTTCTGTCAAACATATTTCATTGTTTTTTACTCTCGATCTCTCAAAAGTGGTGGTAGCGTATACACACCGTTACCCAGAGATAAAATTATTTCTGCTTAGACCTTACTAGGTGATACCTCGCCCCTGCTTCTTTGTGGAGGTGGACACTTAGTTGATTGTATAAATAGTCAGTTTTCACCCTACACTATATAAAATCCGACCATGAATTAAATTCATAATTTGTTTTGACTTGACAACGAGAGAGTAAGTTGGAGACATTAATTTAGAGACAATAATTAGAGATCTACAGACTGTTGAATTTCTCGAGTTTGTTGTTTGTGTAAAGTTACTCTAAAACATCATTTTACTTATTTATTAGAATTTTCACTTAGTGTAAAAGCATTATTGGAAATTAATTTGTACACCTATCTTAGCATGAGAAATTAATTTGTACACCTATCTTAGCATGAGAAATTAATCTGTACACTTATCTTAGCATGAGAAATTAATTTGTACACCTATCTCAGCATGAGAAAAGAACAAATGAATATATAACCTTGTAAATCTTTTTATTAATGCAAAATAAGGTTCTTTATGTTGAACAACCTGACAAATATGAAGGAAAACCTGTCGAAATGATCCCATGATCTTGCTGGTAAACATCTCCGGTAACGGTAAGATCTAAACCATATGGTCGGACTTTCAATTGCCAAATTTCGATTTCTTAAAGTTTTAATTATCAAGGTCCCATGAACTTTGAGTTATGGAGAGTCGCATGTAAAACTTTGATCCCCTATTGTGGCCCCACCCTTCATCCGTGGGCCATGATTTTAACAAACTTGAATCTGCACTATGAAAGGTGAAGATAACGAACAGTGATCAATCTCATAACTCCTATAAGCAATACAAAATAGATAGTTGGGCAAACCTGGACACACCAGAGGTGGGATGAGGTGCCTAGGAGGAGTAAACACCCCCTGTTGACCGGTCACAACCGCCATGAGTCCTATATCCTGATCAGGTAAACGGAGTTATCCGTAGTCAAAATCAGTGTGCCAAGAACGGCCTAACAATCGGTATGAAACACGTCAGACAGCATTTGACCCAATGATAGGTAGTATTGACGAACTAGATCGCTATAACAACCATAGAATTTGCGAAATGCTGACTTCAATCGAGACTGTTAAAACCCCTGTACCATCAACTTGTTTGTCAGTAGCTTGCCTCGATTTAAAAACTGACCATAAACAGAACAAGCTCTAGCGTATCGAATCAGTTGAGAGATATAAACACCATATGCAGGTGATAATGGAATATTGCTACATAAATATGGGAAGTTGATGATGGAGAAGCTGAAATCATCCTGTTTGTCATACAGTTGAGTTGTCAGTTTGCCATTAAAGGGACTGATTCACGATTTTCCCTAAAACTTTCTTTTTTCACTTTTAATGATCAAAATCTTCTGTCTAATGTGTTTAAAAGAGTTCACATAAAAATTAAGGTTTTACATTATCACAGAAGCTCATTTTAGAGAGTTTATTATTTGGTTTGTAAACAAAAATTGTGGTATGCTATTGTTTATGAAATTTTTAAAAGAAATGGATATCGATCTAAGTTTATTATATCTTTCACATTTCAAGCATTTTGGGGGCAAAATGTGTCATCTAGAAGTTCAAATTTGAGGTTATGCAAAATTAAGATGTTTTCATCATCATCATCATATCCAGTTTATTTGTTGATCAGGCCATCAATTAATCCTCTGTTGAGGGTGGGGCCTGACTGTCCAGTCTCGATCTAAGTCTTCCTCTCCATTCCTGTCTGTGATGAGGGTTGACGGAATCCATACCCAGGGTTTTCCTATCCCGCTTCACGACATCCTCTCAAGACAGTTTGGATCTGCCAGTGGTCCTCTCCGCTAGTACGTTCAGTTGTCAGACTTGAGCAATCCAGCCAGTGTTGCGGTCAACGTGCCCCAGCCAACACAGTCTGCTCTTCTGCATGATGTCTGCGAGGCAATTTCTTTTTAGTGTTAGCAGTTTTATATTACAAAATCATTATTTGACTTGTTTGTTTGTATACATAAAAAGACTCGAGTCTTTGTTTACATAACACAGATTTAAGGCTAAAATATTGCTTTTATTCTTGCATTCAGAAGGTCAAAATTTTGGCTGTCAGCATTAAATTACAGTAGTTATATTTTTAATGTTTACCATAAAAAAGGAAAAATATTTTTATAAAAAATCGTGAACCAGTCCCATTAATGTCTACTTTCAATAAAATATCTAAGTATGAAGCAGAAGTGGTCGATTCTGTTGTGTCTTTTATTTCAAGCTCACATGATTGGATATATCGAATCGACATATGAATGAAAGTTATCATTGTTAATAGACAAAACGTCATCGATATATCTAAATGTCGAATTGAAGGCCACAGCAAGAGATTTTTTCTTCTCATGTAGAAGTTTTTGAATACTGCTTCATATGAATATAGAAACATGCAGGTCTATGTCAGAAAGCACTGCTGCCATGTGAATTTGAACTTGTCTGGCCCAGTGACTCTCGAGAAAATGATTTTTAATGATTTTTTCCTACACAGTAGTGTATATAATATTTGCCTGTAAAATTTTTATTTCCTATTGTGGCCCCACCCTACCCCGGGGGCCATGATTTTAAAAACATGAATCTGCACTATGTCAGCAGCCTGTCATGTAAATCAATCTGTCCCCGTAGCATAAGCACAGGTACAATAATTATTGTTATACCCCTATAAAACAGTTCCTATATAACTCATTACAAAAAAAAGTCCAACATTTCGACTGTTCTGGCGACTGTTGGACCGGAAACTGTTAAAATCGACTGTTGACCGATGACGTCATATGGCGCTAACTCGAGTTATCTTTTCGTGCCGTTTGGATAAAGAGAAATGGTAGCCTGGTACCCGAGGCCTTCCGATGTTCAAAGAACGAAGTAGCGGATGCATATTTTGCGACAGCAATGGAAGATGAAATTCAATTAATTCTTCAAAGTAGGGACAGCAAGAACATAAAAAAATATTTGTTCATCATTTTCTAGAATCAATTGTATAAGATGAAGTTTACTTATTTTTATTTTATTCGTGTTAAAGCTGTTATACGCAAGTCATATGATTCTTGGTCTGCTTGTTTGTTTACGTAATGGTGAGGTTCACTGATTTGACTGGTGATGAAATACGGAATTTATTAGATGAAAAGCAGAGCAGATACACGAAAAATATAATTATCAATTAAGATATTGGGTATGTTTTCTTTTAAACTAGTGGAATCAGTGATAAATGTATGTAATCACACTGTCCCGTTTAAAATCAACAAACCATGTGCACCTAGTAAAAACAACCTAAAAAATGAAGGTGTATAACAAAACAGTTATTAACTGGGTCCTCGGACAACAGCTGTTTTGTTTGACCCTCAAACGGATCGGTTGCCCTCAGCCTACGGCTTCGGGCAACAGACCCATTCTCGGGTCAAACAAAACAGCTGTTGTCCTCGAACCCAGTCAATAACTGTATATTATACTTCAACAAATATACTGCAACAGTGTCATCAGGGCTCGAAATTAACATATGTCCGTCAGTCTGTGACTGGCTAAAAGTCTGGCGGACTGACTGACATTTGTTTTAGTCAGTCTGATGGGACTGGTTAATTTTCTAAAGCATCATTTTGGAAAATATACTTAATATGAAATTTCATACACATTTGGCATGCTTCGATCTGTTTAATCAACCGGACAAATCTGATTCGTAAATATAAATTCCACATTTAAGTGTTACAATATTGTCTAAGGCATAATGAGTTAAATTTCATTTTAATGATATCAACAAAATATATTTGAATATTTCTGGAAAACTCTGTTGGACTGGTAATTTTTTCTGCGGACTGGTTAAAATTATACCCCATCAGTCCGGCTGGACTGGTCCGTGACATAAAAAGTTAGCTTCAAGCCCTGGTCATCTATAAAGAATTGAATCAAGGCTTGTAGATTATTTGCCCATTCTTGAAGATAAATGAGAAATATACATAATTTGTCTCAACATGTGAAACGCACATCCTCGATTGTTAAAATTCTGTAGTTATTACTTGATTAGAGTTCCAGCATGTGTCGTCCTCCCCATCAACAAGATGTCTCGGCCCATACTCCTTCACTGCTCTTCTTAGAACCGAACTCACTCTACAAGCATAAATATTCCATGTCAAATACACAAGTTAATAAATACTGCACTCTACAAGCATACCGTCAAACATTCAATGTCAGATACACAAGTTATAATCGTAAATACCGTCAAACATTCAATGTCAAATACACAAGTTATAATAGTAATTACCGTCAAACATTCAATGTCAAATACACAAGTTATAATAGTAATTACCGTCAAACATTCAATGTCAAATACACAAGTTATGATAGTAAATACTGCACTAGTAGAACTCTCATAAAAACGAGTCTGAAAAAGTGTATGTATAAGCAGCAAGGTCGCTACGGACAGTCTTTCCGAGAGAATGTATGTGTGGTATTAAGTACCATACAAATAAATTAAATAGTTGCAAAACACACGGAAATTCTGAATTCTTCCAAAATAGTTAGCCTTTTATATACTGACTCTTCTGAATGTGACTTAATAATTAAATCTTATGGAAGAGAAGATTGTAAATTGTTTCCAGATGAGTCTGGTTGGAAGAAACTACTAACACTTTATGTGGACCAACATTAAAATGAGCACATTTCATTCGATAACTCGCACTCTTGCTTGTGTTTAATTAAGCGCTTCCTTCAGAGTCTATAACAGCAAAATTCCATCGAAATCTCTCATTTCTGGTGTGTAATTTTTCTCTATTTTGAGTCATTGTTGCGTTCAATCATGATCATTGATAATGACAATGCATTCATTGCAGAACCCACTTACACGATTTTGAAATGCATGTATTACAAAGAGTTGCCCAAATTCATATATAAATATCACAAGGTTTATATTGTACAAAAATAAAACCAAGCTGGAATTGACAAACAATTGTTCAGTGGTAAGGGATATTGGTCTGGTTAAAATGCCTTACTAGTCTAGTAGTAATGCACGAGTCCTGGGTTCAATCCCCGGTTAAGCCATAAATTTTAATCTTCTTTCCAGTTACACAATCTTACGTATTTCCTCTGAATAAAAGTGAACATGACAAAGTTATTTACAGTTCAAAATGTCAAAGGGTTTGAATGTCTTAATTTATACGAGAAATTGGATGAGGCAAACACTTGAGTGCGGGTATTAGATCTACTGTGTTATGACAGCATCTAGTTGTTACATACATTACAACCGGAAGTTAAAATTTCGTTATAGAAGATCCTTTTGCAAGTTCAAGTTGAAATATAAGCTGGGTTGTGTTGCGTCAGCCGGCAACGTTAATTGGTCGGGTTTATGGGAAGTCTTTACAGTTTCCCTAATATTGGGGGTGGGACAAGGTTGATGATCACGGCCACTTATGTTATGAAAACCAGGGGGAAACGATTACCTTAAGCGAGTGTCTTTATTTAGTAAACAGCATGCCATGATAGCCTATTTTTTTTAAAAATGTAAATAAAGCGCATCAGTAACTGTGATGAATATTTTGGCCAGTTCGAGCGAAAGCTCGGTACGTCGAAATACCCAAATGGACCCAAATGGAAATCAAATGGACCCAAATGGAACTTAATTTTGCACAATTATTAATTCTAAAAAAAATTTTTAGAAATTGTTTTTAATGAAATGGAAATCTAAATATGTATAAGTCTACAAAGATTAATAATGAGTTTACATATGGAAATAAATAATTTTGATGGTGGGCGGTAAATCTAGTACTGCCGACTCCCGATGGTCCCGGATTGCGATGTTTTAAAGATAATATTAAAACCGGTCAACAGAATTACTTCATACTTCTCGGGAACAATTTTTATGTCCAAATTGATTCTCACAATTAAAAAAAACCCAATAATAATAAGTATAAATTCTTAAACTTGAAATGTCACCTACTCAAAAGCGGTAAATCTAGTACTGTGTTATAAATACAAAAACCGAAAACGGACACCGATACAGGTACGGTTAACAAACATAGCTCATAACACAATTAATATGATCCAAAGAAAATTACCATTATAACGGAAACAAATTACTTTTAAAAATTAATCAAATTTACTATTATTAGGCATTCTTTGTGTTTCTAAATTATGGCAGAACTCTAAGCCACATAAATTATGTGTTTTCCCCGATTCTACGACGTGGACGTAGTTCTACCGCAGAGCCCTCATTACAAATTAAATTTAATTTGATGAATTCTAATTACACATTTATTACTAATTGTCTTGAAGAAATATTCTATTTTACATATTGTTCTATTTGTTAAGGGTTTTTTTAAAGTCAAAAGTACTAAATCATGTGTTCTATTTTGGTTCAATGTACGTTTATTTATCGCAAAAAATAATTCTATTTAAGAATAAAAATAAAAGATACGGTATCTAATTCTTTTTTATAATAACAGAAAATATTCAAAATGTATATGATTTTGTTGATATATGATTTTTAACAATGTTTTGATTATTTAATTAACAGTTATATAACAAATTCTGAGCCTTAATATGTGTAAATTTTAATCATTAGAAAATCAAGATAATAATAATAATAAATTCTTTTATTTAGACAGGATAGCACAATTAGTACAAATGACTAGTTTACATTGTGGTCCTGAATAAAAAATATTCAGACAGACAAATAAATGAGAGAATAGAAAAATAGATAACATAATATAAAATATATACATAAAATATACACACGATATCACTGGGGAACCCCCCCCCCCCCCTCCAAAAAAACCCATATACATCATATCTATATATCACTTATTTGAGTAATAATGCTGCAAATATCATATGCTGATTTAATAGAGGTAATAGAACCACAACTTCTGACAGACTCGGGCAACTGATTCCATAAAATTGTGGAGGATACCTTAAAAGACTGTTTATAATATTCAGTTCGAACTTTTGGTAAATATAAAATGTCACTATCGCTACTTCTTGTTGTTCTGGAACTATTAAACTTGGCTGACAAAACTAAAAGATAAATTAATTTCTTTATGTACATGTAAAATTGGTCCTTCAAAATTCTTATTAGATATTGTTTTGCTGGGGAAGAAAGAAAATTCAAACCCAAGTTTAGAAAATATAATAAAAACATTTGATTTTAGATACAAATATATAATATTTTTAAATAATAGATTTTCTCTTAAATAATAGAACACCCCTTGGAATTTCGAAATGTCTTTTTTTTTTTATTGATTTGTTCCCATTAACACCCTCCCAACACCCCCCGAAAAATTTATTACACCTAGGATTTGTTGTTCAAAATTTATAGGCAATGCGGTTTGCCTCGCATCAGATGGTAATTAAACTAATTTGCTATGTAAAGGTTTTCACTTTCATCCGAAGTGGAAAATTTGTTATAAATGACCACTTTTGAGGAGGCAACATTTCAAGTTTAAGAATTTATCTATATATCATTGGGGTTTTTTATTGTGTGGATCAATTTGGACATAAATATTGTTCCCGAGAAGAATGAAGTTATTCTGTTGGTCGGTTTTGATAAATATCTATAAACAATCCAGGACCATCGGGAGTCGGGAGTCGGCAGTACACTATATAGGCCTACATGTATATTTTGGAATCATTAAAACTGTGAAAAAGAAGAAATACTTCTAGTGAAACATAAATATTTATTCAACATCGTTTTTTCTTTTTAAATTATGTTTTTAAGTATCTTTTTAAATCATGCATTGAATGAAAAGTGACCGTTTTCGGTTTTTGTATTTATAACACAGTACTAGATTTACCGCTTTTGAGTAGGTGACATTTCAAGTTTAAGAATTTATACTTATTGTTATTGGGATTTTTTTAATTGTGTGAATCAATTTGGACATAAAAATTGTTCCCGAGAAGTATGAAGTAATTCTGTTGGCCGGTTTTAATATTATCTTTAAAACATCGCAATCCGGGACCATCGGGAGTCGGGAGTCGGCAGTACTAGATTTACCGCCCACCAATTTTGATTTGATGCATGAATTAATTATTTGTATTTGAACATTTCATAATATTAGATAAAAAGATATTGTATTTCAAATCAAAGTGTATATAGATATCATACATGTATATAAAGATGAAGTTGTGAGCAATATATGTAAAATTTATTGTATTTCATATCAAAGTATATATATATATATATATGTGATATATAAAAATAAATTGTTTACACTAAATGTGAAATATGTCGTTTTTATAATTACTCCTCTAATTTTTACATCAAATAGAATCGCCGCGTATTTGGAGTAAATTGCATTGACCAATAAGAAATCAAACTATTGTGTTTGAGAACATAATTATGAGACCTTTACATTTTAAAAACACTAGTTTTGAGGAAGATTCTTTTCTTGCTGATTATTCTTTCAAAAGGTAAGTCTGTTTTATACTACTTTTATGGATATAAAGAACATAGATTATGCATAATTCTTAAGAAATAAGAAATTGTCAACGTTTCTTTTTTGTATTTTAAATATTCTTTAGAATTGTGTTTAGATTACACAGATTTAAGAGTACGATTTAGACAATGTACGTGCAAAACTTGCAACCTTTTGAAATATATTTAAGTATAGATTCTAATCTCAGTTGACATGATTTTGAAACAGATTCCATGTATATGAAGCATTTCAGTTGATAAGAGACAATAAATGCGTTGATAGAGTCACATATGATAGGGGTACTGTATTTAACAATACAATCTATTTTAATCCAATTTCTATTACTTTTGCAGTTTCAACTATTTCAGCATGGCTCGAAAACAAAAAGCCAAGAGGGAATGGCCCTGCGGTCATTGTGAGAAAAATTGTGTTACGTCGTGTTTATTTTGTGCCGTTTGTCAAAAGTGGTATCATAGTGATTGTGAAAGTGTGTCTTTGGACCAACTTAAACGTATATCAGACAATCCAGAGGATTATATCTGTGTACCATGCCGAAGTGAAGATGGGAGGTTCGACTTTCTGATGGGACTCGAGCGACTGAAACAGGTAGGGGTGTTCATTTATTTTCTCATGTATCAAAGTACCACACTCCGTACATGCAGTTTAAAGTGCTACAAATATGTATGAAATATTTCAAGATTGGTTAGAAAAATCAAAATGAATAGTCTCGTACTCATTTTTCCTTACTTGGCAAACATAATAAAGTAAACTAAATATCAATTCTAACTAGCATTTATTATATCGTGCTGCAGATCAAGTGGTATTGTACATGCATGACATATAGATGTGTATAATATAATTACATAACGTAATTCGAATGATAAGGAAATTATGTAATCTTAATTATTATTTTATTTCGTATTTTTTTTTATTATAAGTTATTATTAAGTATTAGTTTTAAAAAAATTGTTAGAATTAATAATTGTGCAAAATTAAGTTCCATTTGGGTCAATTTGATTTCCATTTGGGTATTTCGACGCGGTGGGCGGTAAATCTAGTACTGCCGACTCCCGACTGTCCCGGATTGCGATGTTTTATATAGATTATATTAAAACCGGCTAACAGAATAACTTCATATTTCTTGGGAACAATCTTTATGTCCAAATTGATTCATACAATTTAAAAAAAAAACCAATATTAATAGGTATAAATACTTAAACTGGAGATGCAGCATACTCAAAAGCGTAGTACTGTGTTTTAAATGCCAAAACCGAAAACGGACATTCTTCATTCTATGCATGATTTTACGAAGAGAATGGTGTTTTTTAAACGATATTAAACAAATCTTTGTATCTAACAAGAAGTATTGTTTTCTTTTTCACAGTTATTATACTTATATATACAGGTATTTATGATCAAAGCATGGTACAATCTAAAATAGCGATCACATGTTCAATTAATACTTTTGATATGTGCAATTATCACCTCATCTGCGTCAGTGATATCGACAAGAAAGATAAAATTTAATCAGGATTATTCCAGTGACTGTACATCTTAATAAAAGTGGACACAAAAAAAAACTTCTTCTGTGTAAGAACTGCTGTATTGTCAACAAAGTTCCATTAATTCGAGATGCCATTAAAATGCAAAGTTTTTTTAATTGATAAAATTTTTCATTATTAGGCATTGTTTTGTCTCTCTAAATTATGGTAGAACTCTTAGCCAAATAAATTATGTGTTTCCAGGCTCTACGACGTGGACGTAGTTCTACCTCAGAGCCCCCCCCCCCTTTTTTTAAATTTATTATTTTTTTTAATTTCTGAATTTAATTACACGTGTTACAGAATGTCTATGAAGAAATCCATTTAACATATTACCCGATTTGTTATATTTTTAAAGTCAAAATAAAATTCTGTTTTTAATTTTCGCAAAAAATAATTACAAAATAATAATGCCGTATCGGCAATCAATTTTTGACAATAACAGAAAATATTATGGTTTTGTTGGAAAAGCAAGAAACTTTGAACCTGAATTTAAAAAATGATAAAATATTTGATTTTTATTACATCATATGATATTTTGAAAATTACCTTTTCTAGTGACTGAAATTCATCTATATTAAAGCTCTGAAATTGTTAAAAATCACAGATTTTTTAATTTTCAAAATATCATATGATGTAATAAAAATCAAATATTTTATCATTTTTTAAATTCAAGTTCAAAGTTTCTTGCTTTCCCAACAAAACCATAATATTTTCTGTTATTGTCAAAAATTGATTGCCGTATCTTTTATCTTAATCTAATTATTTTGTAATTATTTTTTGCGAAAATTAAAAACAGACTTTTATTTTGACTTTAAAAATATAACAAATCGGGTAATATGTTAAATGGATTTCTTCATAGACATTCTGTAACACGTGTAATTAAATTCAGAAATTAAAAAAAAAAAAAAAAAAAAAAAAAGGGCTCTGAGGTAGAACTACGTCCACGTCGTAGAGCCTGGAAACACATAATTTATTTGGCTAAGAGTTCTGCCATAATTTAGAGAGACAAAACAATGCCTAATAATGAAAAATTTCATTAATTAAAAAAACTTTGCATTTTAATGGTATCTCGAATTAAGTTGACAATACAGCAGTTCTTACACAGAAGAAGAGGTGTTTTTTTTTTTTTTTTTGGTCCACTTTTATTAAGATGTACAGTCACTGGAATAATCCTGATTAAATTTTATCTTTCTTGTCGATATCACTGACGCAGATGAGGTGATAATTGCACATATCAAAAGTATTAATTGAACATGTGATCGCTATTTTAGATTGTACCATGCTTTGATCATAAATACCTGTATATATAAGTATAATAACTGTGAAAAAGAAAACAATACTTCTTGTTAGATACAAAGATTTGTTTAATATCGTTTAAAAAACACCATTCTCTTCGTAAAATCATGCATAGAATGAAGAATGTCCGTTTTCGGTTTTGGCATTTAAAACACAGTACTAGATTTACCGCTTTTGAGTATGCTGCATCTCCAGTTTAAGTATTTATACCTATTAATATTGGGTTTTTTAAAAATTGTATGAATCAATTTGGACATAAAGATTGTTCCCAAGAAATATGAAGTTATTCTGTTAGCCGGTTTTAATACAATTTATAAAACATCGCAATCCGGGACAGTCGGGAGTCGGCAGTACTAGATTTACCGCCCACCTTTCGACGCACCCCGAAAGCTCATCCACTTAAAAGCGACAGCTTTAGCGTCATTTGGAATTTGAATTAATCTTGTCCCAAATATAACTATATTGTGTTTTATTAGCCATCAAACACAAATATGTAAATATATTTTACAGGTACCATTTGTATCCAACATAAGGTACAAGTTATTTAATTTTGATCTGTGTCACAACATGTTGTAACTCGAGTTTGTTCAGTTATACTGACAGATGACACGTCAATGTGAACGTGTGCGTTTGATTGATGAATATTCAGAACCATGGAGTCCTTTGCAGATTTCGTGAATGAAAAAAGCTACATTTCGCCTTCTCCGATAAATCATTATAAATCAGTCAAATATTCAAAATTACAGCATCACCAGGACGGTGGCAATGATGGCAGTGATGATGACGAGGATGATTTACGCGAAGAGAGATTCGAAAAAGTAGCCTTGATAGATGATGATTCTGGTGACAATTTGCGTGATTCAGCAGGAAGTGGCGATGTGTTTACTGTGGAGAGCGCGGTGGAGGCCATCGGCTTCGGTTATTTCCAGATCCGTCTGTACATCGTGTGTGGCCTATTTACGGCAGCGGATGCTTTAGAAATGATGTTACTGGCAGTGCTGTCTCCCGCTCTACGTTGTGAGTGGCAGCTTGACCATTTTCATGTGGCCTTTTTAACCACAGTTGTTTTCTGCGGAATGTGCATAATGGCACCAGTCTGGGGATTTTTAGGAGATAAATATGGAAGGCAGACGACACTGTATATCGTGACTGTGTGGATTGGTTACTTCGGCCTATTAACGACATTTAGCCCGTCCTTTATCTGGATACTTATTTTGCGTGGAATGGTTGGTGCGGGCCTTGCAGGATCGCCACAAAGCTTTGCACTGATGACAGAATTTTTACCTTCAAATTCAAGAGCGAAGATGTTACAGATTGGTGGAGTTGCTTGGGCATTGGGGACTGCTTTTGAGATTTCCATGGCATCTTTAGTGATTCCATCCCTTGGATGGAGGTGGCTTGTAGCCTTTTCAGCAATACCATCTTTTCTCATTTGCGTTTTACTCAAGTTACTTCCAGAATCTGCCCGGTATCTTGTTGCTGCGGGTGAGAAGGACAAAGCACTTTCTGTCCTCCAGAAAGCAGCAAAGTTAAACAAGTCCAATCTTCCATCTGGAAGGCTTGTATCATCACATATTGGAAGACGAGGAAACTTCTCTGATTTGTTGTCATTGGAGTATCGTCGAACTTCATTGCAAATGTGGTTTATGTGGTTTGTCACTGCGTTTTCTTACTATGGAATGGTGCTTGCTAGTGCAGAAATTCTACAGGTCAATAACAGTGATGGAGAAGTGAAAGGCGCAGACAACTGTAAGTGCAATCTTCTCAAAGCAGACGACTATGTCACCATACTGTTGTCTACATTTGGAGAATTTATAGCTCTACCTTTGAATCTGATGCTGATTGATAGAATTGGCAGGAGATACACCGGCGCAGTTAACAGTTTTGGAATGGCCATTTTTTTCATCATTCTACAGATAAAGATGCCTAAATCTATGCTGACAGTCATAATGTTTATGGTTCGAGGGTTTTCCCAAGGATTATTCAATTTTGTTTACATTTACACTGCAGAAGTATACCCAACAACCATCAGAACATTGGGAATAGGAACAGCCTCTGCTTGGGCTCGCGTTGGTGCTATGTTGACCCCATTTGTTGCACAAGTATTACTGGACAAGTCTTTAACATCGGCGGTGTGGGTTTATGGATCTTTAGGGATCCTGGCAGCTCTCTGTGCAGTTTTTCTACCAATTGAAACAAAAGGAAGAATTTTACCACAATCCTTGCAATGAAGATGATGGTGGACTGCAGGCAGTCTAAAAAATTAAAGAAAATTGTAAAGGTGCTTGGACATCAGATATTATTACATGTGTACTTAATTTGATATGGTGGAGGTGTATCTTAATTTACATGTATTATACACAATATTAATGCTGCTTAAATTATTCAGAATATGATCTCATAATAAAACCTTAAAAAAAAGTACCTACTTGGTATTTCTTAGAGTGACTTTGAATTTGACCAAATGGCCTTGGTTTGTCAGGGTTATTTATAATGCTGTAATTTTAAGTACATGCCTACTACATGGCATTCCGCCTAGCTCTGGTTAGAGAGTTGACAATAACAGCAGTATCATGCTAGGTGTCTAGGGATCAAGCGTCGGAGGAAAAATACTGTCTTTGTTTCATTTGGTGGCCAAGGTCATGCTGCAAACTGTAGCTTCTGGTAAGAGAAATTGACCCTAGAACCCATGCACCCCCCCCCCCCCAACAGCAACTAGCACTCCAGAAGAGTTTATGGCACCACTCTGTTGAATAGTACAATGTGACAAGAGTTATAGATGCATGGCCGTGCTTCAAACTTACCCTGGTTAGTAGTTATAACCTCTAATCTTTGAAATAGCTCACTATGATAGAGCACTGGACATTTATGCAAAAGTTACTGGGTTTGATCCTCAACAAAGGTTAAACACTGTCTCAATCTCAAATATTGGGACACTACCACATTGAGACACTACCACATGGGACTACCACATTGGGACACTATATATGTACCAAATTGGAACTGCCACATGGGGACTACCACATTGGGACACTACCAAATTGGGGTACTACCACATTATGGGACTAACACAATGGGCCACTGTATACCAAATTGGGGCACTACCACGTTGGGACACTAACACAATGGGGCACTATATATCAAATTGGGACTACTACATTGAGACACTACCACATGGGGGACAACTACATTGGGACACTACCAAATTGGCACTTTCACATTGGAGGACTACCACATTATGCGACAACCATGTTGGGGGACTACCACATTATGGGACGACGACATTTGGACACTTCCATGCTGGGACACAACCAATTGGAGGACTACCACATTATAAGACACAAACACTTTGGGAAACTAGCACATTGGGACACTATAATATATCAAATTGGGACCACCACATTGAGACACCACCACATTGGAGGACTACTACATTCATGAGACACCACCACATTGGAGGACTACTACATTCATGAGACACTACCACATTGGAGGACTACTACATTCATGAGACACTACCACATTGGAGGACTACTACATTCATGAGACACTACCACATTGGAGGACTACTACATTCATGAGATACAAACACATTGGGACACTATAAACTGAATTGGAACCACCACATTGAGACACCACAACATTGTGGGATTAACCAATTTGGAGCACTTCCACATTAGGGGACTACCACATTGGGATATAACTGAATTGGGGTACTACCACATTGCATTGGGTTGGTTGGTTGTATATTGTTTCACTCATATGGAGACATCACCATTGCTGGAGAAGGGCTGCAAAATTTTGGCCTATGCTTGGTGCTTATTGCCTTTGGGCAGGGAGGGATCTTTATCATGCCACACCTGCTGTGACATGGGGCCTTGGCTTTTGTGGTCTCATCCAAAGGACAGCCCCATTTAGTCACTTCTTCCAATAAGCAAAGGGTACTGAGGACCTATTCTAACCTGAATACCCACGGGATACCACATCGAGGGGGGGGGGGGGCTACCACATTTGGACACTACAAAATTGGGGTACTGCCACATTAGGGCACTACAAAATTGGGGTATTACCACATTGGGACACCACAACATTGAGACTCTACCACATTGGGACTGCTACCACATTGGGAAACTATCATTTTCTGATTATGAATATAAACTAGCCAAGTATGAACTCGCAAAATTATATAGGCCAAACAATCCCATATCTACTTAAAGCTAATCATTTTCCAGTAATCTTGATCAGATGAAGAAAAGATAGTTTCTGGTGTGACCCTTTGTATAAAATATAAATTTGACTAAAACCATAACTTGGGCAGATTAAAATTGTTGAATTATTATACACAGTACCACATTGAGACACTACCATATTATGGGACTACCAAACTGGGGCACTACCACATCATATGACTACCACAGAGAGACAATGACACATTATTGAGACTATCATATTGGGACACTACAAATTGGGGCACTACCACATTGACATATATTGTCTGATTATGCATATTATCTTTGTGTCAAGTATGAGCTTACAAAGAAATTTAGATTTTAAAATAGATTTATAGATAAATCCATTACATATCGTGGAATGATTGTAGATCTATTTTGAAAAATACCATGTTTTTGTGCCCACCTAACCAGATTTGTTGAAATGTAGTTTTTAGCTCTGGTCTCCTTTTGTCAGAGTGTCAGTCAGGCAGTGTTTGTAAGCTTTTCACATTCCAGAACCACTGAGCCAATTTCAATCAAACTTAGTACAAATCGACCATGGTTGAAGTGTTCAAATGAAGGGCCATGTCCCCTTTAAAGGGGAAATCACGAAAAGGCAAAAATAGGGGGTTATTTAAACCATTGGGCCAGAAAAGCTCAAACTTGCATGAAAGCTTCCTGACAGTGCAGATTCAAGTTTGTTAAAATCATGCCCCCCGACTGGGCATACGTTGGGGCCACAGTATTTTAAATTTGAGTATATTATAGGGAAATTATTCTCAGGAACCACTGAGACAGAACAGTTGAAATTTACATGAAAGCTTCCTGACAGAGAATAGATCCAAGATTGTGCAAATCATGGTGCCTGTTGGTACTTTCATTTCAATGAAGAGGGGCATATTATATTATGCTTTGCACCTGTCGGTATGTCAGTCAGTAGACCCTATGTTGTCCACTCAATATCTTGAGAACCATTCACTTGATTGCATGTAATTATATTTCATATGCAGGTTGGTTAGGCCAAGTAAAATTAATTAGTAGATTATCATTCAAACTTCACAAAAAAATGGGGCGGGTGGGAGGATTTTATTTTTTATTTTTTGCCATGGTATTCTTGACCTCGAAAATGCCTTCTCTCATTGAGAGAAGGCTTTATAAATCATAATTACATGTGTATTTGGGTTTCTAAAAGGCAAAGTGAAACAAAGTACGTTTACGATACCGGACCGGACATAAAAATATCCGGAAATCGTAATTTTGAAATAAAAAAAATCGGGGCGGGACGATTTTCGAGGGGCGGGCGGGAATGATAATCTACTAATTAATTTTACTTGGCCTTATGAATAGAGATCTTCAGGTCAAAATGTCACCAGGCGCTGCAGTCAGTCAATAGACTACATATTGTGTGCTCGATATATTGAGAATCATTCACTTGATCATCATGATATTTCATATATGGGTTGGTTATGAGTAGAAGAGGACTCCTATTGCTTTTCAGGTCAAAAGTCGCTGGGTGCAGTGCAGTACTCTCTAAAATTAATGTTCACGAAATATCTTGAGAACCCCTTTTTTATATTCATGATATTCCATACATGGGTTAGACATTAGTAGGAGATGACCCATATTGATTTTCAGGTCAAAGGTCACCGGGTGCAATGCTGTACTTTGTACAATTGGTGTTCACCCAATATCTTGAAAACCCTTTATATGATTGTGGTGATTTTTCATGCATCATGGGATCGACACTGGTACATGTTATTGTAGTAGATGACCCCTATTGATTTTCAGGTCAAAGGTCACCGGATGCAATGCATTATAGTCTATACAATTGGTGTTTACCCATTATTTTTAAAACTCTTTCTTTGATATTGATGATAATTCATACAGAAAGTAAGGTCACCAAGTGCAATTGATGTCTCAGTCTCCTACTTAACCTTTCATCATAATTTGACGAAATATGATAAAAGAAGCCCTAATGTTTCTGCCACTAAATTCTTGCTTTGACTTTGGTCACGAGTATTAACATTTTCACAAGCAAAAATGGCACAGCTAATGGGGGCATATATGTTTTACAAACATTCCTTGTTTCTATATAGGTTCTTTTTGACAAGAGATTGTGATTGATCTTGAGACCTTGACCTACTTTTTAAAAAAGCTGACATATAAGCAATATCTCCTGAACTATTTAAGATATAGAACTTTCATATTTTCTATATAGGTTCTTGATAACAAGACCTTGTTATACTTTTGGTTTTTGACCTTGTGACCTTGACCTGGAAGTTTGACCGTCTTTTAATAAACATTTGACTTATCCAATATCTGCTAAACTATTTTTTTTATTAAGCTTTCATAATTTGCATAATAGATTTCTTATGGTAAGGTCTTTCATATTATACCATATGATCCATGACTCGTTTACCTGATCAAGATATAGTGCTCACAATGGGTGTGACCAGTCAACAGGGGATGCTTACTCCTCCTACGCACCTGATCCCACCTCTGGTGTGTCCAGGGGTCCGTGTTTACCCAACTCTCTATATTGTATTGCTTATAGGACTTATGACATTGATCACTGTTCCCGTTATCTGAATTCACCTTTCATGACCTTGTCATCTTGGTCTTATCCAGAACAGCAAGATCGTGTTTGTCATATTGGTGTTGAGGCATCTCTGTGTTTTTACACACCTGTCTTTAGATGGGATGTATTATGGTACAGTTATGTCTGTACGTCCGTCTGTCCGACCGTCCATCTGGGGTTTTCAGTTTCTAATTTTATGATTTCTCTGTCACATATCAAGCTGGAACTTCCCATGTAGCGTCTTTATGGATCACTCTAGATAATGTTGCAATTCTGATCCATTTCGACCTCTCTTGCAGGAGTTGTGCCCCTTTATTTGAAAATTATTGTTATATGGAGGGTACATAATTTGTCTGTTTAATTCCTCCCACAATTTTCAAGTGAGGACCATCTTGTTTTACAGAGTGTTTGTATGAGTATTGAAAATGTGCATGTGGCAAGGATTTTTATTTTCTTCAATTTGTTTTGGAAAATAACGGGTTGTTCAGTCCATTTTATGAAATATTATATAAAGAGTACAATATGATTTATCCAGTGTCTTCTTATTTTACAGAATGTTAAATATGGGTATTGAAGGTATGCATGCATGTGGCAAGGATTTTGATTTCCTTCAATTCTGAGAAAATTACAGGTTGTTGAACTTAGACAGTTTTGAGGAATTATTACATTAAAAAGTACATGATTTGCGGTGTCCGGTGCACCTCTGTCGTCCCTTGAAAATCCGAGGGAGACATTGTGACTTTCGTGCCAGGCCGTAATAGTCTGTTTTTCCTTCCACAGTTTTCAAGTGAGGACCTAGGCCTTAATTCTTATTTTACGGAGTATTTGTATTAGTATGGAAGATGTGCATGTGGCAAGGATTTTGATTATCTTCAATTTTTGAGAAAATTACAGGTTGTCGAACTTCGTCCATTCTGATGAAATATTATATTAATAATTAAATAAAGGACATATGGTTTGTCCTTATAATTTCTCTCACAGCTAGTTTAGAAGCTTTGGTATTTGTAAATAACTTGAAAAAGTGCATATAGTGCAAGACCTGGATTTTGATTCTCAACAATTTTTAATTTTCTTTGATATTTTAAATTTTTACAGGTTGTTGAACTTGATTAAGTTTAGGGAAATATTTTACACACAGAACTTTTGGTTTGTCTATACCTACCTCTTGTCACAGTTTA